>NC_086319.1:127413876-127715126 GCF_036172605.1 Pelobates fuscus | reverse complement strand
TGTGAACATATTTGTGGCATATGAGTAACTGGCACATTTTTTGGTTTAGTAGATGTGTCATATAACACTTAGTGGTTGCTAGGCGTTGCACAATATCTAGTAGTTAGTATACGGTTACATGCAGGTAATATGTTTAGTTTAGTTAGGTACATGCTTAGGTATGAGCGATATAACATCACCCCTTACGCCCCTTAGCTACACATGGATGCAGTAGGTAAGGCATGAGAGAGACACCATCAACCCCTAGCCACTTATAGCTATACATGAATGCAGTTAGCACAGTAAGACAGGTAGTATTTCAACATATTTATACTGGGGAAAGTAAAGACTAGTTAGGTCATGCTTAAAAAGTCCCTTTGTGTCTGGTAAAGTCCTGCCTTCCATGGATTCAGCTTATTCCCGCTGTTGTCTGGTGGTCTGCCCGTGTTGCGGCAGCTTATGGGTGGCTGATCCTTTAGAGCTGTTGAGCCACGTTGGATGCGGCGTTTGTGGGGTAGGCATCTCCCACTGAGATCTTGAAGTTAGGTGCGTGGACTCCGCCATTTTAAAGTCTGCCTCTGGCAGTACTGCGAGGCCTTAGTCCCAGTCGTGACGGTCAGGGTTTCAGGGTGAGGACCGGGATCACCCCTCTGGTCCAGAGGGCGGGGAACGGAGCCGGTTCCTCAAGGGCCTAAGCCCCAGGCTGGGCACCGTTCTGCAGGATAGCGGGGCAGCGGCCGTCCGCTCCACTCACCGCCGGAGTAGGCCTCAATTTCAGCATCGAAGATTTCCCTCCCAGGGGACTAATACTCAGCGAGCTAGCCTCTCCCTGGGTCCAGTGCACTTTGCCCGTCGAGGGCCACCGTTGCTGGCCGGAATATTTGGCAAAAGCTTCAGTTTAATTGCTGAAAGGCTTAAGTTTTGCTGGAGCTGGTCTGTCTTGCGACCGTCCAGCTCGGCGATCCGGCCCCGCCCCCATATTTCCTTTTTAACCAAGATTTTTCACTAGGTATCCCTCTCTATTCAATAGAAAAGAAAAACATTCTCTATTAATTAATTAATTTGATGGTCTATTCCTTAATTAATTCCATTTTCTTGACTTCCTTTCTGTCTTACTTAAATAACATTCTGCCTCTGAGAAGTGAACTTGTACCAGGGATACCATCTCTGGGCATGGTTTTTGCTAACATTTGGCAGAGTTGCAATCCTAAATTCTGCAGCTTCGATCTCACATACTTTATCCAACCAATTCTGCAAGATGGACAATCCTTAGTTTTCCCAGTAAAGGGGATTAAGGTTTTAGCAGCAATTAAAATAAATTTACAACAGATTTCTTATACTAAGCTATTGAAAGGGTTGTATGATGTAGGAGGACATTCTCAGGTTGGAATGGTAGATCTTCACCCAAAATTATTTCCATAGCCGCTCGTACCCCTTCCCAACAAGGTGTAATAGCCCGACAATACCACCATATGTGCAAATGTGTTCCAGGGTGTTCATTACATTGCCAGCATATTGGTGATCGTGTGTGTACGATACCTGAATTAAATTATTTTATAATTTGTTTCTTGAGATTTAGTACACACTGTACTATAATGATTAAGTGTCAAAATCTTTGACCATTGTTTCTCCAAGAATGAAGTCTCCAGAGTCTCCTCCCGTCTCCTTTTGAACAATGCATGACTGGTATTATGTTGTATAAAAAACAGTTGATACATTGTTGATATACCATGGGTAATTGATTCCCCCCTACTACATACAGTGTCTTGCAAAAGTATTCACCCCCTTGGCCTTTTTCGTGTATTGTTGCCTCACAACCTGGAATTAACCTGGATTGTTTGAGGATTTGCATCATTTAATTTACAGAACATACCCACAACTTTGAAGATGCCCACAACTGTGAAGTAAACAACAAATAGGACAAAATAACAGAAAAAGTCAATGTGCATAACTATTCACCCCCCTAAAGTCAATACTTTGTAGAGCCACCTTTTGCAGCAATCACAGCTCCAAGTGGCTTTGGATAAGTCTCTATGAGCTTGCCACATCTTACCACTGGGATTTTTGCCCATTCCTCCTTGCAAAACTGCTCCAGCTCCTTCAAGTTGGATGGTTTGCGCTTTAAGTCTGACCCCAGATTTTCTATTCGATTGAGGTCTGGGCTTTGACTAGGCCATTTCAACACATTTACAGGTTTCCCCTTAAACCACTCAAGTGTTGCTTTAGCAGTGTGTTTGTGGTCATTGTCCTGCTGGAAGGTGAACCTCCGTCCTAGCCTCAAATCACGCACAAAGTGGTACAGGTTTTGCTCAAGAATATCACTGTATTTAGCACCATCCATCTTTTCCTCAACTCTGATCAGTTTCCCAGTCCGGCTGCTGAAAAACATCCCCGCAGCATGATGCTGCCACCACCATGTTTCACTGTGGGGATGATATTCTTTGGGGGATGTGATGTGTTGGGTTTGCGCCAGACATAGCATTTTCTTTGATGGCCGAAAAGTTCAATTTTAGTCTCATTAGACCAGAGCACCTTCCTCCATACATTTTGGGAGTCTACCTACATGCCTTTTCGGAAACTCAAAATGTGCCATTTTGTTTTTTGCTGAAAGTAGTGGCTTTCTTCTGTCCACTCTGCCATAAAGCCCAACTCTATGGAGCGTATGGCTTATTGTCATCCTATGTACAGATACTCCAGTCTCTGCTGTGTAACTCTGCAGCTCCTCTAGGGTTACCTTAGGTCTCTGTGCTGCCTCTCTGATTAATGCCCGGTCCGTGAGTTTTGGTGGGCGGCTGTCGGTTGGCAGGTTTGATGTTGTGCCATGTTCTTTCCATTTGGTTATGATAGATTTGATGGTGCTCCTGGGGATCATCAAAGATTTGGATTTTTTTTATAACCTAACCCTGACTTGTACTTCTCAACAACATTGCCCCTTACTTGTTTGGAGAGTTCCTTGGTCTTCATGGCAGTGTTTGGTTAGTAGTGCCTCTTGCTTAGGTGTTGCAGCCTCTGGGGCCTTTCAAAAAAGGTGTGTAAATGTAATGACAGATCATGTAAAACTTAGATTGCACACAGATGGACATCATTTCACTAATTATGTGACTTCTGAAGGTAATTGGTTGCACCAGAGCTTTTTATGGGCTTCATAACAAAGGGGGTGAATACATACGCACATGTCAATTTTATGTTTTCTATTTCTAACACAGTTTTATGTATATATTTTTCTCATTTCACTTCACCAACTTAGACTATTGTGTTCTGATCCATCACATAAATTTCAGATTAATAAAACATTTAACTCAAGGCTGTAATGTAACAAAATAGGTAAAAAGTCAAGGGGGGGTGAATACATTTGCAAGGCACTGTAGGTCTTCAAACTTTGTGGTGCCTCCGTTCAATAACATTTTTTTTTAGTATAGATTCATACAAATGCTTAATTTGGGTATATCAGCATTTCTCCATAAATGTGGGTGTACAGGTAATACCAGATCTTCTATTTTCTTTAATCCCGAAGTAGCCAGTAACCCTTGGATAATTTCTACCTTGCTTGTCTCTGAAAAACCTTCTCCTATCTTGGGAATTTCTTCTGCAATATCAAGAAGACTGGGTATAGGTGCAACTAATGTGTATTTTTTAACCTGGAACCAAACATTCCATGTTGCATAAAAAAAGGGCTATATGGGGGTATCTGTTGGGGAATTTTAAAGTTCATAACCATGTCAAAGTCATTAATGGGATGGGGCTCCATACCTTTTCCAAGGCCAACCATGGCTTAGTTAAATCTGTAAAATACCATTCTTAAATTTGCAGCATACAGGGAGTGCAGAATTATTAGGCAAATGAGTATTTTGACCACATCATCCTCTTTATGCATGTTGTCTTACTCCAAGCTGTATAGGCTCGAAAGCCTACTACCAATTAAGCATATTAGGTGATGTGCATCTCTGTAATGAGAAGGGGTGTGGTCTAATGACATCAACACCCTATATCAGGTGTGCATAAATATTAGGCAACTTCCTTTCCTTTGACAAAATGAGTCAATAGAAGCACTTGACAGGCTCAGAAAAGTCAAAAATAGTGAGATATCTTGCAGAGGGATGCAGCACTCTTAAAATTGCAAAGCTTCTGAAGCGTGATCATCGAACAATCAAGCGTTTCATTCAAAATAGTCAACAGGGTTGCAAGAAGCGTGTGGAGAAACCAAGGCGCAAAATAACTGCCCATGAACTGAGAAAAGTCAAGCGTGCAGCTGCCAAGATGCCACTTGCCACCAGTTTGGCCATATTTCAGAGCTACAACATCACTGGAGTGCCCAAAAGCACAAGGTGTGCAATACTCAGAGACATGGCCAAGGTAAGAAAGGCTGAAAGACGACCACCACTGAACAAGACACACAAGCTGAAACGTCAAGACTGGGCCAAGAAATATCTCAAGACTGATTTTTCTAAGGTTTTATGGACTGATGAAATGAGAGTGAGTCTTGATGGGCCAGATGGATGGGCCCGTGGCTGGATTGGTAAAGGGCAGAGAGCTCCAGTCCGACTCAGACGCCAGCAAGGTGGAGGTGGAGTACTGGTTTGGGCTGTTATCATCAAAGATGAGCTTGTGGGGCCTTTTCGGGTTGAGGATGGAGTCAAGCTCAACTCCCAGTCCTACTGCCAGTTTCTGGAAGACACCTTCTTCAAGCAGTGGTACAGGAAGAAGTCTGCATCCTTCAAGAAAAACATGATTTTCATGCAGGACAATGCTCCATCACACGCGTCCAAGTACTCCACAGCGTGGCTGGCAAGAAAGGGTATAAAAGAAGAAAATCTAATGACATGGCCTCCTTGTTCACCTGATCTGAACCCCATTGAGAACCTGTGGGTCATCATCAAATGTGAGATTTACAAGGAGGGAAAACAGTACACCTCTCTGAACAGTGTCTGGGAGGCTGTGGTTGCTGCTGCACGCAATGTTGATGGTGAACAGATCAAAACACTGACAGAATCCATGGATGGCAGGCTTTTGAGTGTCCTTGCAAAGCAGGGTGGCTATATTGGTCACTGATTTGTTTTTGTTATGTTTTTGAATGTCAGAAATGTATATTTGTGAATGTTGAGATGTTATATTGGTTTCACTGGTAAAAATAAATAATTGAAATGGGTATATATTTGTTTTTTGTTAAGTTGCCTAATAATTATGCACAGTAATAGTCACCTGCACACACAGATATCCCCCTAAAATAGCTATAACTAAAAACAAACTAAAAACTACTTCCAAAAATATTCAGCTTTGATATTAATGAGTTCTTTGGGTTCATTGAGAACATGGTTGTTGTTCAATAATAAAATTAATCCTCAAAAATACAACTTGCCTAATAATTCTGCACTCCCTGTATGTTCAGCTTGATAATATTGCTTAAAATTGGGGAGGGCCAAGCCTCCCTTTCATTTCAGAAGACATAAAATGTCATATCTGAGACGTGGGCGAGAATCTCTCCACAAGATATTTATAAGTGATGCAAAAAAAGATTGTGGTAACTCAATCGGAATTGTCTGGCACAAATATAAGATTTGTGGTGGAATATTCCTTTAAAGGACATTGATACGCCCGAACCTATTTACGAAGGTCTATCTGAATTTCATTAAATAGTCAGAAATTATTACTCTAAGTTTGAGATGGGTCGGTGGTTATCCAGATACCCAGATTCTTCATTTGGGCTGTACACCATTTAAATGGGAATTGTGCTTCCAAGTTATTTTCTTGTGCTGAAACTGAAATATTTAATACTTCACATTTTGAGGCATTGAGCTAAGATTAGATAATAATTCAAACTTATTATATTCTGCTATCAAATTTGGTAGAGTGATTCTGGGTTTAGTGACAAAAAACAGCGCACGCAACTATTTTATGTTCTGCTGTTTGAAATTCTAACCGCTAATATTTGAGTCTCTCCTCACGGCTTGTAGCAAGGGTTTGAGAGTGAGAGCAAACAAAATTGGGGAGAGGGGAAAGCCATTATTTATATAAACTATTTTAGAGTATGTCTCGTTTATATTTATTCGGGCATTTCGGATGGTGTATAGAGATCTTATCCACAACCTTATTTTTTTCTCCAAAACCCATGTACTCTAAAGTTGCCTGCAATCAGTCCACCCTAACAAATGCTTTTTTTCCATGTTTGCATTGCCATATAAGAAGCATTTTGATTGTTATATAGCGCAATAGTGTCTAGCTGCTAAGAGTGCTGATAGTCTCGTCCTGACTCCCCAAAGTTCCATGTATGTTTCATCTAATTGTGAGGTTTTATGTCTAGCGTTGAGAACTCAGATTCTAGTTTTCCCGTTTTAACAGTTTTTTATGCAAACCTAGAGAAATCAGTTGTCGTCTGGTAACGCATTTATTCGCTTCCCAGAGGGAAAGGAAGGATACCTCTGTAGACTCATTCTCTGAAAAATATTTCTGTATATTTTGGTTTATCTGTTCATAAGCTTCTGGATCTGTCAATAAGGTTTTGTTTAATCTCCATGTCCATTCCTGCTTCCTTAGTAATTTATATCAATTTGAAGTGGGTTGTTATCTGACCAGGTCATTGGGATTACAATAGCTGATATTACATCAGTAAGATCTTCTTGTTGAACGAATATATAATCTATTCTCGAATAGGTCTTATGATGTGTTGAGTAGTGCATTTAATCTCTGCTTTAAGGATATTTAGCCCTCCAGATGTCCACCAGTCTCAACCCGAGAAATGCCCTCCCATTCTGTCTTAATTTTGTTGAGATAAAATACTTCTTCCTGTTGTACAGTCTATTCTTGGCTCCAACGGTACATTCAAATCTCCTCCCACTATACGTTTTCCCTCTTTGAACTTTGCTAACTTCCTAAGGGTTTCCACAATGAATGATGTTTGTCCCGAGTTAGTTGCATACATTGTTGCTTAAGTGTAACCTTTATCCATTATCATGCCGTTAACAAAAAGTAGTTTTTTATTTGAAAGTACCTGAGGATCTTGTAAGTGTACATGAGAAGAAAATAAAATTGCAACCCCTGCCTGTTTTGCCTCACAATGATTACTGAAATACCCTTTTGGGAACCATTTATCATATAATGTTGGTGCATTACCTTCCTTAAAATGAGTCTCCTGCAAGAAGACCACTGAACTATGTGATGATCTTTTCTTTTATCTTAAGCCCTTTACAATTGATGGTTCTAATTCATAATGGAAGAGAACTCAGCGGCATAATATCAGAGTATGCGCACGAATAGAAGAGTTAAAATAAATACATTAAAAAAAACAAAAGACAAAAAAATTAAAATAAGAATGAAAACCCTACAATCACGCTCCCCTCCCGCCAAACCCCAATTGTCTATGTGATCAGTGACGGGTAGGTCACTCCATCAATCTGCTTTTTCCCTAAAGCGGCTAGAGGGAGTCCATCCCCCTTTGGGGAACTTTTTTTACATAGAACTATGAGGGGGCATAAAACTAAACTCTGTCACACACATGCACGTTTTGGGGTCAAAGGCTGATTACAGCCAATTGGAATAACTGGAGGGTTATTGAAACTTATTTTTACATTCTCTCATTGCCCTGTCGTGGTTTCTGCCTGATGGTAATCCAAGAGTGCGTTCTGATCTTGATTTTTTGGTATTTGATTTTGGCTTTGTTCTGACTTCCCTGATTTGTGGTATCCTTAACTTTTGGCTTTTTCTCATCGCTGTGTCTGATTCTCAATCCCTGACCTCGGCACGTATTCTAGGATATGTTAAGTCCAGCCATTCTAATGTCCGGTTAGACGTTATCCTTAGTCCTAGGTTTGATAAAATTCTGCGTGCAGGATCAATTAGTAATCCTGACACTTACCACTACAGTCCCTAAACCCACTACTACAGCCCAAAAACCCATCTATAGTACAGCCCCCCACTCTCTAAAACAGCCTCCAACTCCCCAACACCCTATTAAAGATGCTAAGCCCCCAATTGCTGCCTATATACTCTGCTACAGACCCGACCCCCCCCAATTCCTTCCCCAATACCCTACTACAGCCTCTAACCCTACCTAATTGCTGCCCTATACCGTACTACAGCCCCTAACCCCCCCAGTTGCTGCCTTTATACCCTACAAAAGCCCCTAACCCCCCCAATTACGGTCTATATACCTGCTACAGACCCTTACTCCAAATTTCTGCCCCTATACACAATGCCCCTACTACAGCCCTAACCATCCAAGTGCTGCCCCTATACACTACTACAGCCCCTAACCAAGGGCTTGACAAATCCCAGGCACCAGGTCTGACAATTGTCTAGCTCCTAGTGAGAGACACTGCTTTCCAGAGTCACTTGGGGAAGACCAGTTATGCACCTAACAAAGGGTAAATTTTTATTCTTGTATTCCTTATACTATAGTTTTAAAAGCAATAATTAGCTCACACAGCCCCGTTAGAGGAGTAAAAGGTGATTTTACTCACCTTTTCTCCACCGTCACACGGGTCTCATGGTGGATGGCCCCCAACTCCGCTGCGCCTCCTGGTCTGATCATCAAATTTGACGATCTCAGCCAATCCAATGCTTTGCCATAGGAAAGCATTGGGAGGCTATTGCGCATGCACAGCAAAGCACTGCATCAGTCAGCATCTCCTCATGGAGACACTGAATGTCTGTGCTGCACAGTTTGCAGTACTGACCCAGGAAGCACCTCTGGTGGTTATCTGAGTGACTGCCACTAGAGGTTTTACTATGCAGCAATGTAAGCACTGCCTTTTCTGAGTGTTGGTTAAACAGTGTGTGTGTGCGAATGGCTGTCTGTCAGTATATGTATCAGTGAGGGCATGTGTTGTCTGTCAGTCAAAGTGTGTGTTGGTCTTAAGCAGGAAGAGGTTCGGCTTTGACAGGAAAGTGTGGGGTGAATTTACATTGGGGGTGCCTGAGCTTAGTCATGCCTAGGGCAGCACGAAACCAACATACACCACTGGGTGAGATCTTGCATTGAGCACCAGACCAAGGGATACTGACTGTTATTTTGTGTTTCTTCCATTTGTGAATAATCGCACCAACTGTTGTCACCTTCTCACCAAGCTGCTTGGCGATAGTCTTGTAACCCATTCCAGCCTTGTGTAGGTATACAATCATGTCCCTGACATCTTTGGATAGCTCTTTGGTCTTGGCCATGGTGGAAAGTTTGGAATCCGATTGATTGCTTCTGTGGATGAGTGTCTTTTATACAGGTAATGAGCTGAGATTAGGAGCACTCCCTTTAAGAGAGTGCTCCTTATCTCAAATCATTACCTGTATAAAAGGCACCTGGGAGCCAGAAATCTTGCTGATTAATAGGGGATCAAATACTTATTTTACTCATTGACATGCAAATCAATATATAACTTTTTTGACATGCGTATTTCTTAATTTTTTTTGTTATTCTGTCTCTCACTGATAAAATACACCTACCATTAAAATTATAGACTGATTGTTTCTTTGTCAGTTGACAAACGTTCAAAATCAGCAGAGGATCAAATACTTTTTTCCCTCACTGTATATGCAATCATTAAAATATTTATTCCTACATTTTCCTGAACATATGTAAATATTTGCAAGCTACAGTGAGTAACAAAATAATTATGAATTATGCATATATTATGATTTCTCTTGTCCCACTCCCTCTCTTCCGGCTCCCCACCCCCTACATTTTAGCATACATTTCTAGATAGGGAGAAGAAACAGAGACAGAGAAAGAGAGAGAGAGAGAGTGGAAGAAAAAGAGAGAGAAAAAACTCAAGAAAACCCCAAGAAAAAGAAGTAAATACTTATAGGAAGATTTCCTTTTAAGGTCCTATCCACATTATACCCCTTTTAAGTTTCACCCACTGGATGTAACCAATTTAGTTACATTCCATGCATGACACAAATATTTCTGTACTCAATTTGCCTTTACCTAAGCCAATATGAAAAAAAAAAAAGATTTATACTTTAACCCAGGCTTCCCCAAACTCCGGTCCTCCAGATGTTGCTGAACTACAAGTCCCATGATTCTATGAATGAAATAGATAGGCTGAGAATCATGGGAGTTGTAGTTCAGCAACATCTGGAGGACCGGAGTTTGGTGAAGCCTACTTTAATCCAAACAAAATAGAAAAAAAAAAAAGAAGGAAAGAAAAATACTTCCCATCTTCCTCCCCCTTTTTCTCTAAACCTCTTCAAATTTTAAAGAAACAAAAAAAAAAAGCAAAACCCAAAAAGTTCATGGTGTGGTATGAAAAGTTACAGGGTTAACAAGGGTTTCTTCCCTTTTAAACATGAGCACAAATTTACTTTTAAGTTTCTATTTCCATATTTTCCTTTCCTCTTCTTCCTTTCTTCCTTCCTCCTTCCAATTCCCTTCTTTCCCTTCTTATCTCTCCTTTCCTTTATTCTTTTCAAATTTCACATTTTATTAATGTCCTGTGTGTGATCTTCCAGGTTTTTGGTATGGTCCATATTTTTTTTTCCTCTCATCTCAGCTTGACCCAAGTGGTGGGTTCACTGATTGGAGTATCGAATTTTGAATAGGCACCTCAGGTAAATCTAAAGACGTTACAAACACTGAAGCATCTTCTGGCCATCTTAGATTATATCTTATGTCCCCCTTCTGAACTTGCAGACCGAAAAGGAACCTCCATTTATCTTGGAATTGGGTGTCTCTTAGTAGGTTAGTAATAGGCCATTAAGTCCGCCTTGCATCCAATGTAAGGGGAGACATGTCTTGATATATTACTATTGGTGCGCTCTTAAAGTCCCAGCCCTTAAAGTCCCAGTGTGTTATGGACCTGGCCCATAGTATTATTTTTTCCTCTATGGAGTATGACCCTATATTACAGATAATGTATCTTGGGGTTCCTGCCTTTTACCAGGGTGTCAAGACCCTGCGTGCTCTCTTAATAGCTATCTCTTGAGGGATGTCTTCTCCCAAGATTACGGTAAACAAGCAGAACAATACATTTCCAACCTCCTCTCTTTCAGGTGTCTCCGGTACCCCACGGATGCAGGTGTTATTACGTCTGCTGCGGTTATCAATAACTTCCACCTGTCTCCTTAACGCCAGTAGCATATTTCCCTGCCCAGTGGCTGCCAATTCTGCTACTATCTGTAGATTCTGTGACTGGCTTGTAGCGTCCTCCAATGCCTAACCCGATGATCTAATATGGATACCTTCAATTCCAAGGCTGACACTTCTGCCCGTAGGGTGGATTTAAGGTCCTTCACAAGTGACTTAAAATCTTCCCTAGTAATTGATAAGGTGGTCAGTGCATGCAAGTCTTCCCTAATTTGCACTATTGATTCCTCACATCCCATTGCTTCTGAGACATCAGAAGCCGATACCTTAGAGTTCATGGGTGATACCGGCAGCACCATCTTGGACCTCGTGCTAACTCCAGGTAGTCCTGGATTTCCCGACCGGGCCATCAGTAAGACATCCATTGGCCCTGGATTTTGGTGGGTTTGCGGGTTTGTGCAACCCGGCTTCTCCCCAGGTGTCCGGGTGATGGCTCGGCAAAAGGCTCTGTATGGGCTCTTCTGCTACACTGAGGACTGGGTCGGGTGCTCAATGCGGCTCAGCCCAGGCTAGCCGACATGCTTCCAGGAAGTACATTCACACCCCTCTTCAGCTAGCCTCAGTCAATCTCAGCTGAGAGGAACTAAAAACATTTTGAAAAATAATTAAGTTTGACAATTTGGACCAGAATTTGCCATTCCGTTGTCAATTCTCCACAGTTCCGGGAGAATAAGTTTTTGTTGAGTTTTTGCAAAGTGTAATTATAATTATATGATTCATATCAATATCTGAAAGACGTTTTTCATTAACCAGCAACACCTGCAGTTGCAAATTTTAGTCCAAAATAGTGATATTCTGTAAGTGGAAGTGACTTCTTAAACCTATTACAGTGGGAACTAACATGGAATATTTAGAATTTAGATTCTATTCTGGGGAAATCATAAAGTGGATGTTATGCTTTAATTTTTTCCCTCTCAATTCCATGTTTTTTATGGATGAAGGTAGTAAGGTAAGCTATGCATACACAACATTGATTTTATTATTGCTATTTTTAAGATATAAATCTAGAAGGTTATTCACTAAAATGAGAATTGAGGTGAATTCAAAATGAATTTCAAATTTAAGGACAGAATAGTTGAACTGGAAAAATTCTCTCAGTCAAATATGCTTTCAGTTCAGCTACTCTGGCCTTAAATATGAAATTTACTCTGAATCCACTCTCAATTCTCACTTTCATAAACAACTCAGAGAGAAAATCATCAATAAAGAATAAAGGCTTTATTATTTTCCATAGTGTATGTTCCCATATCTGAATATTTTAAAAGTTTTTAGATCAGTTGAGCTATTGTAGAGAAACCATTTATGTGAATACAGAGTCTTCCTTCGAAGTCTGTAAAAAAAAGTTGAGTTAAGGACTCCACAAGACCTTTGAACGTGTGGTATCTGGCATCAATTCTTTAGCAGTAGATCCTGCAAGTTGTACAATGTGCCCTCCATTGATTGGATTTGTTGTTCCAGCACATCCCATTGGCATTGGATGCCCATGACCTTGACAGTTCATTAGTTTCCCTTGTTTACAGCACATTTGGTAGGTAGTAACCACTGCATACTGGGAACACCCTACAAGACTTGCCGTTTAAGAGATGTTCTGACCCATCATTATTTGGCCACTGTCAAAGTCACTCTGATCTTTACGTTTGCCCATTTTTTCTGATTCCAACACATGCAATTCAAGAACTGACTGTTTGTTTGCTGTCTGATATATCCCACCACTTGACAGGTGTTAATGCAATAATATTATCAATGTTATTCACCTCCCCAGTCACTGGTTTTAATGTACAGCAATAGTACAAAATAGATTTGAAAGTTTAAGGGGTGAAAAAGGAGAGGAGGTTTTTTTAGAACCAGGGTGGAGGAGGAGAGAAGAGTATCACAGAACACCAAAAAGATACAGGATGTCAGAAGAGGAATTAGAGGAGGGAGAAATAAACCAAGAAAGGAAAAAAGTAACGATAATGAAATAACGATTTTTAATTTATCCAATAAAATACTTTTACCAATGGAGGAGAAAATTTTAAGAAAAGGTTTTAAATATGCTCCAAGCTGCCCGATCAATAAATTTGAGGTTTTTATTGATATAAATAGATTCACAAGGAAACTATGTTTAAAAAAGTTTTTTTAAGAATAACGTATCAGAAAACCATATAGAGGACAATGTAATCCAGGAAAAATTAGATAGAAATAATATAATTAAACATACTAGTTTTAAAAAAAAATCTACTTTTAACCCTCAATATCTTAAATCCCAAAGTATGAAGGTATTCGAAAAGGCGTGTCTTGAGGAATTATATAAAATAAAACCTCTTTCAAAAGATCAACAAAATATGACCCTGAAAGAGGAACAAACATTAAAGGGCTTAAAACAAGATCCCTCTATTATAATTAAGCCGGTGGTCAAAGGTAGTGGAGTAGTAATTATGGATAGGGAAGCCTATCTAAATGAAATTAGAAAACAACTCCAAGACACTACCACCTATAAAAAGCTGAATAAAAATCCCACTGCTGAAATTAAAATAAAATATAAGAATTAGAAATGAGGTATTGGACCAAAATGAGTTTTTATTCCTCCAACAAAATATCCCAAAATACCAGTAATATATGTCTTGCCCAAAATTCACAAGAGTCTAGACAACACGCCGGGCAGGCCTATTGTTTCAGGGATAGACTCTATTTTATCTGCTTTATCTCAATTTATTGATTGTTTCCTCCAACCTTTAGTAAAAACATGTCCTTCTCACTTACAAGATTCTATGAGCCTTTTAAAGATTTTAGAAAACCAAAAGTGGGAAGAAGGCCTTTTATTGATTACCTGTGACGTTACCAGCCTCTATACAATAATTGAACACTCAAAAGGATTAGAGGCTGTCACTTTCTTTTTGAAACAATCTAAGGAATTTTTAGATATACAAATCGATTTTATTGTCAAAGGAATACAGATGATTTTAACCAATAATTATTTTTGGTTTGATGACGGCTTTTATCTTCAAACACGTGGTACTGCTATGGGGACCAGGTTTGCCCCTAGTTATGCAAATTTATTTATGTCATATTGGGAAGAATCTTTTATGTACCAGGGGCATAACTGGGGAGCAAACCTGGCCCTATATAGACGATATATAGATGAGATTTTTATCATTTGGAAAGGGTCCGAAGCAGATTTTAACTCATTTTTTATTCACATCAATTTTAATGATTGGGGTATAAAATTAACCAAAACTGTGAGTGCTAAAACTGTTGATTTTTTAGACCTTAATATTTATATTTCAGAACAAAATTTTAAGACTAGATGTCAACAGTTTTATTGAAACCAGCAGCTGCCACCATGACCCATGGCTACAAAATATTCCAAAGGGTCAATTTTTACGAATGAAAAGAAATTGCTCGGACCAAATTGATTTTATTGCTCAGTCGTCATTTTTAAAAGAACAGTTTTTACAGAAGGGTTATTGTGAGGATAACTTACAGAAGGATATTGATAACATCAAAGATCTAGACAGGTTACAATTAGTGTTGTCGCGAACCCAGAATTTCGGTTCGCGAACGGCAAACGCGAACTTCCGCAAATGTTCGCGAACTGCGCGAACCGCGCGAACCGCCATTGACTTCAATGGGCAGGCGAATTTTAAAAACAACAGGGACTCTTTCTGGCCACAATAGTGATGGAAAAGTTGTTTCAAGGGGACTAACACCTGGACTGTGGCATGCCAGAGGGGGATCCATGGCAAAACTCCCATGGAAAATTGCACAGTTGATGCAGAGTCTGCTTTTAATCCATAAAGGGCAGAAATCACCTAACATTGACACCTGTCCTCAAAGCCCAGCCCTGATACACACTGACACAGAGCAGAATAGAGATTGTTCCCCCTACATAGGGTCACTTGGCAGATATGGATTGACACCTGTCCTCAAAACCCCTGATACACACTGACACAGAGCAGAATAGAGACTGTTCCTTGTCCACAGAGACCATGATACACACTGACACAGAGCAGAATAGGGACTGTTCCCCCTACATAGGGTCACTTGGCAGATATGGATTGACACCTATCCTAATGATCCCTGATGCACACTGACACAGAGCAGAATAGAGACTGTTCCCCCTACATAGGGTCACTTGGCAGATATGGATTGACACCTACCCTAATGATCCCTGATACACACTGACACAGAGCAGAATAGAGATTGTTCCCCCTACATAGGGTCACTTGGCAGATATGGATTGACACCTGTCCTCAAAACCCCTGATACACACTGACACAGAGCAGAATAGAGACTGTTCCTTGTCCACAGAGACCATGATACACCCTGACACAGAGCAGAATAGGGACTGTTCCCCCTACATAGGGTCACTTGGCAGATATGGATTGACACCTATCCTAATGATCCCTGATACACACTGACACAGAGCAGAATAGGGACTGTTCCTCCTACATAGGGTCACTTGGCAGATATGGATTGACACCTGTCCTAATGATCCCTGATACACACTGACACAGAGCAGAATAGGGACTGTTCCTCCTACATAGGGTCACTTGGCAGATATGGATTGACACCTATCCTAATGATCCCTGATACACACTGACACAGAGCAGAATAGAGACTGTTCCCCCTACATAGGGTCACTTGGCAGATATGGATTGACACCTGTCCTAATGATCCCTGATACACACTGACACAGAGCAGAATAGAGACTGTTCCCCCTACATAGGGTCACTTGGCAGATATGGATTGACACCTATCCTAATGATCCCTGATACACACTGACACAGAGCAGAATAGGGACTGTTCCTCCTACATAGGGTCACTTGGCAGATATGGATTGACACCTGTCCTAATGATCCCTGATACACACTGACACAGAGCAGAATAGGGACTGTTCCTCCTACATAGGGTCACTTGGCAGATATGGATTGACACCTGTCCTAATGATCCCTGATACACACTGACACAGAGCAGAATAGAGACTGTTCCTCCTACATAGTGTCACTTGGCAGATATGGATTGACACCTGTCCTAATAATCCCTGATACACACTGACACAGAGCAGAATAGAGACTGTTCCTCCTACATAGGATCACTTGGCAGATATGGATTGACACCTGTCCTCAAAACCCCTGATACACACTGACACAGAGCAGAATAGAGACTGTTCCTTGTCCACAGAGACCATGATACACACTGACACAGAGCAGAATAGGGACTGTTCCCCCTACATAGGGTCACTTGGCAGATATGGATTGACAAATCCCTGACAAACAGCTACCACATGCAAGGAAGGCAGCAGGGGCGCAAATGACCCACTCCCGACGCGGGAAGGTAGTGACGACAAATAACAATACAGGACTCTTTAGAGGCCCTGTAATTGTAATCAGTCCACTTGCACCAGTGGGCCTAAAAATTAGGCATGTACACATGCCTGAAAAATTTGGTATTGTTGCAGCCGCTGCTGTAGCAGCGTCCAGAAAAATTGATGTTTGTTTCACAGGCAGAAAGTGCCCTAAAACATGGCGGCTTGAACCCTAGTTGGTGGCGGATAAGTCACGCAAGTCAAACGTCATTCAGAGCTAAAATACAGCAGCGTGTGGACAATTTTTAGCCCAAGGCAGCTCATCTCATCAGGCCTTTTTTAATCGAATGTATCGCCCAGTGTCAGTCCCTTCGGGATCCATCCCTCATTCATCTTAATAAAGGTGAGGTAATCTAGATTTTTTTGACCTAGGCGACTTCTCTTCTCAGTGACAATACCTCCTGCTGCACTGAAGGTCCTTACTGACAGGACACTTGAAGCGGGGCAGGCCAGAAGTTCTATCGCAAATTGGGATAGCTCAGGCCACAGGTCAAGCCTGCACACCCAGTAGTCAAGTGGTTCATCGCTTCTCAGAGTGTCGATATCTGCAGTTAAGGCGAGGTAGTCTGCTACCTGTCGGTCGAGTCGCTCTCTGAGGGTGGATCCCGAAGGACTGTGGCGATGCATAGGACTTAAAAAGGTCCGCATGTCCTCCATCAACAACACGTCTTGAAAGCGTCCTGTCCTTGCCGGCGTGGTCGTGGGAGGAGGAGGATGACTTCCACCTCTCCCCCTGTTAGATTCCCGTTGTGCTGTGACATCACCCTTATACGCTGTGTAAAGCATACTTTTTAATTTATTTTGCAAATGCTGCATCCTTTCCGACTTGTTGTAATTGGGTAACATTTCCGCCACTTTCTGCTTATACCGGGGGTCTAGTAGCGTGGACACCCAGTACAGGTCGTTCTCCTTCAGCCTTTTTATATGAGGGTCCCTCAACAGGCAGGACAGCATGAAAGACCCCATTTGCACAAGGTTGGATGCCGAGCTACTCATTTCCCGTTCCTCCTCCTCACTGATGTCATTGAAGGTATGTTCTTCCCCCCAGCCACGTACAACACCACGGGTACCAGATAGGTGACCCGGGATGCCTGTTGTGTTTGGTCTTGCTCCTCCTCCTCCTCCTCAAAGCTACAATCCTCCTCTGACTCCTCTTCCTCACAATCCTCTTCCAGCGTTGCCGCAGGTCCAGCAAGCGATGCTGATAAGGCTGTTTCTGGTGGTGATGGTGACCACAACTCTTCCTCTTCACGCTCATCTACAGCCTGATCCAGCACTCTTCGCAGGGCACGCTCCATGAAGAAAACAAATGGTATGATGTCGCTGATGGTGCCTTCGGTGCGACTGACTAGGTTTGTCACCTCCTCAAAAGGACGCATGAGCCTACAGGCATTGCGCATGAGAGTCCAGTAACGTGGCAAAAAAATTCCCAGCTCCCCAGAGGCTGTCCTAGCACCCCGGTCATACAAATATTCATTAACAGCTTTTTCTTGTTGGAGCAGGCGGTCGAACATTAGGAGTGTTGAATTCCAACGTGTAGGGCTGTCGCAAATCAAGCTCCTCACTGGCATGTTGTTTCGCCGCTGGATATCGGCAAAGTGAGCCATGGCCGTGTAGGAACGCCTGAAATGGCCACACACCTTCCTGGCCTGCTTCAGGACGTCCTGTAAGCCTGTGTACTTATGCACAAAGCGTTGTACGATCAGATTACACACATGTGCCATGCACGGCACATGTGTCAACTTGCCCAACTTCAATGCCGCTATCAAATTTTTTCCGTTGTCACACACCACTTTGCCGATATCCAGTTGCTGCGGAGTCAGCCACTTTTCCACCTGTGCGTTCAGGGCGGACAGGAGTGCTTGTCCGGTGTGACTCTCTGCTTTCAAGCAAGTCAAACCCAAGACGGCGTGACACTGCCGTATCCGGGATGTGGAATAGTACCTGGGGAGCCGGGATGTGGTGACACCGCCACGAATTGCAGCGGCACAAGAGGACTCAGCCGAGGAGGTTATGGAAGAGGATGGAGTAGGAGGAGTAGAGGAGGTGGCAGCAGGTCTGCCTGCAATTCGTGGCGGTGTCACCAACTCCTCTGCAATGCCACGCATTCCTTGCTTGTCAGCCGTCAGCAGGTTTACCCAATGCGCAGTGTAGGTGATATACCTGCCCTGACCATGCTTTGCAGACCAGGTATCAGTGGTCAGATGGACCCTTGCCCCAACACTGTGTGCCAGACATGCCATGACTTCCTTTTGCACAATCGAGTACAAGTTGGGGATTGCCTTTCGTGAAAAGAAATTCCGGCCGGGTACCTTCCACTGCGGTGTCCCAATAGCTACAAATTTTTTGAACGCCTCAGACTCAACCAGATTGTATGGTAAAAGCTGGCGGGCTAATAGTTCGGACAAGCCAGCTGTCAGACGCTGGGCAAGGGGGTGACTTGGTGACATTGGCTTCTTACACTCAAACATGTACTTGACAGACACATGACTGTGGGGAGATGAGCGGGAACTTCTCAAGGCAGGAGACGGAGTGGCGGATGGTTGAGAGGGGGCAAGAAGGACAGCAGTGGTTGACGTGGCTGAAGATGCTGGACCAGGAGGAGGATGGCGACTTAGAGTAGGCGTGCTGCTTGTACTCATGTGTTGATCCCATAGGCGTTTGTGATGTGAGATCATGTGCCTACGCAAAGCAGTTGTACCTAGGTGGGTGTTGGACCTCCCACGACTCAGTTTCCTTTGGCACAGGTTGCAAATGGCATCGCTGTTGTCAGAGGCAGACACACAAAAAAAATGCCACACTGCTGAGCTCTGCAATGACGGCATTCTGGTGGTGGACACAGCATACGTTGATTGGCGTGCTGTCGGGCTGACCCCGGGTGCCGATGCATGCTGTCTGACTGTGCCACTAGCTCCTTGCGACGACCCCCCCCTGCTTCCAACTGGTCTCCTCCTCCTCCTCTCTGTCTCCCCATCTGAACTTTCGCCCTGTTCTTCTTCTCTTCTAGCGGGCACCCACGTGACATCCATGGACGCATCGTCATCATCAACCGCTTCGCTTGTATCTGACAATTCAGAAAAGGAAGCAGCAGCGGGTACAACATCATCATCATCACACCGTACCTCCATGTGTTTAATGCTGCCTGCCTGAGACATATCCCTGTTATCTACATCCTCTAGCAATAATGGTTGCGCATAACTCATTTCTTCAAACGGGTGTGTGAATAACTCCTCTGACATACCAAGTAAAGCGGCTGTGGTGCTAGTTTTGGTGGTGGCGGCAGGCGGGTGAGTGCTATCTTGAGAGGTGCCTGAAGCTAAGCTGGAGGAGGATGGTGCGTCAAGGTTCCGAGCGGAGGCTGTACAAGATTGGGTGTCCTGTGTTAGCCAGTCAACTATGTCCTCAGAACTTTTCAAGTTCAGGGTACGTGGCTTCTGAAAACTGGGCATTATTCTAGGGCAAAAGGGAATCACAGCACCACGACCACGACGGCCCCTGCGGGGTGGCCTGCCTCTGCCTGTCATTTTTTTGGGGATTAGTGGTACTATGCGTGCAAGCTACTGTGAGACCAGATATGATTGGCAATGTGAACTGTAACAGTTCTGCAGAGCACACACTGTAGGCCTGAGACACCCGCTTGAAGACAAGTAACTGCTATTCAATCTATAACAGTGAAAAACAAATTTTGGTTGTAAAAGCACGCTATAGAGACACAAGATATGAGTGGCAACTGTCAAAGCACACTGGCACAGGTCTGCAGAGCACACGCTGAAGTAGGCCTGAGACACCCGCTTGAAGACAAGTAACTGCTATTCAATCTATAACAGTGAAAAACAAATTTTGTTTTTAAAAGCACGCTATAGAGACACCAGATATGATTGGCAATGTGCACTGGAACAGTGCTGCAGAGCACATGCTGAAGTAGGCCTGAGACACCCGCTTGAAGACAAGTAACTGCTATTCAATCTATAACAGTGAAAACCAAATTTTGGTTGTAAAAGCACGCTATAGAGACACAAGACACGAGTGGCAACTGTCAAAGCACACTGGCACAGGTCTGCAGAGCACACGCTGAAGTAGGCCTGACACCCAGACGCTTGCAGACAACTAACTGCTCTTCTATTACAGTGAAAAAAATTATTTATTTTAAATCTAAAGCTTAAGCTATTGTAAAAACAGATATGAGTGGTGGCACTGGGCAAGAGGGCACAGTATCCACTGTGAAACTCACACAGAAGCTGGCAGGCAGGCAACTGCTCTTCTATTACAGTGGAAACAAAGTTTTGGTTTTAAAAGCACGCTATAGAGACACCAGATATGAGGGGCAACTGTCAAAGTACGCTGGCAGGGTTGTGCAGGGCACACGCTGAAGGAAGGCCTGACAGAGCCGCTTGAAGGACACTGACTGGCTGCTATTAGCTTACACTGGAAACCTTTTTTCTTTGTAAAAGCACGCTATAGAGACACCAGATATGATTGGCAACTGTCAAAGCATGCTGGCAGGGTTGTGCAGGGCACACGCTGATGGAAGGCCTGACAGAGCCGCTTGAAGGACACTGACTGGCTGTTATTAGCTTACACTGGAAACCTTTTTTCTTTGTAAAAGCACGCTAAAGAGACACAAGATATGATTGGCAACTGTCAAAGCACGCTGCCAGGGTTGTGCAGGGCACACGCTGAAGGAAGGCCTGACAGAGCCGCTTGAAGGACACTGACTGGCTGCTATTAGCTTACACTGGAAACCTTTTTTCTTTGTAAAAGCACGCTAAAGAGACACCAGATATGATTGGCAACTGTCAAAGCACGCTGGCAGGGTTGTGCAGGGCACACGCTGATGGAAGGCCTGACAGAGCCGCTTGAAGGACACTGACTGGCTGCTATTAGCTTACACTGGAAACCTTTTTTCTTTGTAAAAGCACGCTATAGAGACACCAGATATGATTGGCAACTGTCAAAGTACGCTGGCAGGGTTGTGCAGGGCACACGCTGAAGGAAGGCCTGACAGAGCCGCTTGAAGGACACTGACTGGCTGCTATTAGCTTACACTGGAAACCTTTTTTCTTTGTAAAAGCACGCTGGCAGGGTTGTGCAGGGCACACGCTGAAGGAAGGCCTGACAGAGCCGCTTGAAGGACACTGACTGGCTGCTATTAGCTTACACTGGAAACCTTTTTTCTTTGTAAAAGCACGCTAAAGAGACACCAGATATGATTGGCAACTGTCAAAGCACGCTGGCAGGGTTGTGCAGGGCACACGCTGAAGGAAGGCCTGACAGAGCCGCTTGAAGGACACTGACTGGCTGCTATTAGCTTACACTGGAAACCTTTTTTCTTTGTAAAAGCACGCTAAAGAGACACCAGATATGATTGGCAACTGTCAAAGCACGCTGGCAGGGTTGTGCAGGGCACACGCTGAAGGAAGGCCTGACAGAGCCGCTTGAAGGACACTGACTGGCTGCTATTAGCTTACACTGGAAACCTTTTTTCTTTGTAAAAGCACGCTAAAGAGACACCAGGTATGATTGGCAACTGTCAAAGCACGCTGGCAGTGTTGTGCAGGGCACACACTGAAGGAAGGCCTGACAGAGCCGCTTGAAGGACACTGACTGGCTGCTATCAGCTTACACTGGAAACCTTTTTTCTTTGTAAAAGCACCCTATAGAGACACCAGATATGATTGGCAACTGTCAAAGTACGCTGGCAGGGTTGTGCAGGGCACACGCTGAAGGAAGGCCTGACAGAGCCGCTTGAAGGACACTGACTGGCTGCTATTAGCTTACACTGGAAACCTTTTTTCTTTGTAAAAGCACGCTAAAGAGACAGCAGATATGATTGGCAACTGTCAAAGCACGCTGGCAGGGTTGTGCAGGGCACACGCTGAAGTAGGCCTGACACCTAGATGCTTGCAGACAACTAACTGCTCTTCTATTACAGTGAAAAAAAATTATTTATTTTAAATCTAAAGCTTAACCGATTGTTAAAACAGAAATGAGTGGTGGCACTGACTGTGCAAATGGGCAAGGCATCCAACCTCACACAGAAGCTGGCAGGCAGGCAACTGCTCTTCTATTACAGTGAAAAAAAAATATTTATTTTAAATGTAAAGCTTAACCGATTGTTAAAACAAATATGAGTGGTGGCACTGGGCAAGTGGGCACAGTATATGCTGTGAGCCTGACACACAGGCTGGCAGGCAGGCACCTGCAATTACATTACACAGGAAAAAAAAAAAAAAAAAAAAGCAGCCTGATGTTCTAGCCCTAAAAAGGGCTTTTTGGGGTGCTGTCCTTACAGCAGAGATCAGATGAGTCCTTCAGGATTGTAGTGGACACTGAATACCCTAGCCTAGCTATCAATTTCCCTATGTAATCAGCAGCAGCTAAACTTTCCCTCCTCTCACTAAGCATGCATCTTCCGAATTAATCGAAAATGGATGCTGGGAGGGAGGTTGGAGGGTGTGGAAGGGAGGGAGTGCTGCTGATTGGCTGTAATGTGTCTGCTGACCGAGAGGCACAGGGTAAAAGTTTGCCCAATGATGACAAATAGGGGGCGGATCGAACTGCGCATGTGTCCGCCCGCCGCGGCGAACGCGAACAAGCTAATTTCGCCGGGAACTGTCCGCCGGTGGACAGTTCGGTACATCACTAGTTACAATTGTTGAACTATAAAGATAAAAAAAGAGATCAGGACACACAAGTGAAACAAATTCCGTTTATTTTTAATTATTGTAGCAATATTGGGACATTAAAAAGAACTGCAAATAAAAATTGGAACATTTTAAAACAAGACCACGACATGCATGAATTCATTAGAGATAACCCTAAATGTATTTTTAGAGGGGCAAAGAATTTTAAACAAATTCTAACGTCCAACTATGTAGAAAAAGAAAGTAGTAATTTCCTAACCAACTGGTCAAAAATAGCAAAAGGGTTTCATCACTGTGGTAATTGCCATGCTTGTAAAAATACTAATATAACCAAAAAAAAGAGAGATAATTTTATATCAAAGACGACCAAAAACTCTTTTAATATTACTTCATTTATCACATGTGAGTCTAGTAACATTATTTATTTATTACAATGCACAATATTTATATTCTAGTCTTACAATATGTAGGTCTTACATATATGTAGGGAAAACCTCTAGACCCCTAAAATGTATAGTCTTACAAAATGTAGGGAAAACCTCTAGACCCCTAAAAACAAGAATGTATGAACACATTAGAAACATCAGAGATGGTTTTATAAAATCACAGTGTGTCTAATCATTTTTTAGAAAAACATAATTCAAATCCAGGAGAAATATAATTTACAGCAATTCAACAGGTTAAAACTCACTGGAGAGGTGGAAATACTGCCTTTAATTTAAGCAAAAAAAGAGTCCAGTTGGATTTTTGAACTACAAACTTTATGCCCTAAGGGGTTAAACATTGATTTTGACATAGGACCCATTTTATGATATATTTTTATAATTCCTTCTTTTATCTAGACACCTTTGTCTTTTCTATCCTGGTATTTTATCCTATAAGTTATCTGTATTACTATTTAAGTTATTATTCAAATTATTTTATTGTATTACAAAGTATATGCTTAATTCATCTGTATTAATATTTTTCTGTCATATGGTGGCAGTCACATATGGGTTTTGCTCCTCCCTGTGGACAAGACTTTTAACAAGCTTATTAAAAAGGATCCTCCCCCTTTGGGTATAAAGGCTCAGACCGCAAAACCTACCCCAGTCTTCTTTCTTGTCCCGATAGGGATGGACAGGACTTCGTCGTTTGGTGAGACACACAGGTTGCTGTCTGGGGGATCCGGTCCGAGAGCTGCCCGGGTGGTAAGCTGAGTGGCCCATGCTCCGTTTTCTTAATCGTTACGGAGCATACTGAGGTCTGTAATTTATGCCGAGAAAGTTTCCGGCAAATACTTCCGGGAGGCGGAGCTCGCTCTGAGCAAGCGCACAGCGGTGGAACGCACGCCCGGGTGGTGTTTGCGTTCCACCTAAGCTTCCGGGTGCGCAAAGACACATGCGCAAACGGAAGCTTAAAGAGATATTGCAACAAAAAAAAACGCGAAAATTTGAATTTAAAAGCTGTGCTAGTACCCACTGACAGCATGATGCAGATCAGAAGAGGTACGCCGTGTCACCTGCCCCCCCCACACGGCTCAGAGGTATTTTGAGGTAAGATTTACAGAAAATAGATCTTTACTTTGAAATACTTGCTGAAGGAGAAAATACTTTCTAAGGAGTATCCGTTTAATTTTTACAGATATGTCTAGTCCACCTGAGATGGATAAAGAGAAACTAACTCCCACGCCTAGAAAGGCTACGGTGAAGTCCAAACATATTGTTTGCAGCGAATGTGCAACTCCCCTCCCAGACGGGTCTAGGAAGAAAATATGCAGTCTGTGTACTGCAAACTCGTTGGAAAGAGAGAAGCAAAAGGATATGCAATCTTTCCTATCCTGGTTCCAGGAGAGTTTGTCCCAGACCTTGGACACGATTAAGGATTCTAAGAGGGTAGAAGCCCCCAGTCAACGAAAGATCAATAAAAGAAAAAGAGATTCCTCATCTGGATCATCTTCAGGGGAATGTTCTTCTTCTGTCGAATCAGAGGATTCAGGTTCCTCATCCAGTGAACCAGTGGGTTTTCCATCAGAGGCAATCCGTAAATTTGTTAAAGAAGTGAATCTGACCATCCTACCTCAGGGAGCAGAAAATCCTAAGAGAGGTTTTTTTGTACAACAGAGCCTAGTTGATTCTATTTTTAGGGAATGGAAAAACCCGGAAAAACGTGCCTTTATTTCCAGACACTTCAAGGACATCTTTAAGCTGGCTAGCGACGTTATGTGGGAAGATCTCCCAAAAGTTGATGTTCAGGTGGCACAGATTGCCAAGAGAACCACGATCCCTATTGGAGAAACTGCAGCATTAAAAAATCCCATGGATAAGAGAGCCGAAACCTCGTGTAGGCGAGCTTATCAGACAGCCGGTTTCCAATGTAAAGCCCTTCTGGCAGGGGCAGCAGCAGCCAGAGCGAATGAAGTTTGGCTAAATCTAGTACAAGAAAATTTTTCATCTGGCCAGGTTGTTGATCTTAGTCACATGTTTCAGAACATGCATTTAGCGAATGAATTCCTTTTGGATATGTCAGTAGAAGTGATGAAATTGGCCTCCAGGATCATGGGTTTGACTTCGGTGGCAAGACGTGCCCTATGGTTGAGGTCTTGGTCGGCAGATACGGCGTCCAAGGCAGTCCTTTGTGAACTTCCTCTGGAAAAAGCTAAATTGTTCGGCGCTCCCTTAGAGGAAATCATACGTCAGATGTCTGAAACCAAGAAGGCACTTCCTCAGGATCGAAAATTTTCCTGGAGAGCAGGCTACAGGAATTATCAATCCAGGGGTAGACGACCCTTTCAGGAAAGACCACACTATTTTCAAAGAAAGGAAAAGAACCGAAAATTTGAACAGAGTAACGAAGTCAAGAGAAGCTTCAGAGACAAAGGGAAGCGTTTTTGACGCCAGAGGTGTAGGAGGACGACTCCAATATTTTTTACCGACATGGGAACAGACCACAAAGGATCCTTGGGTTCTAAAGATTATCCGAAAGGGACACAGGATTGTTTTTCTGGAAAAGCCAAGATCAAGGTTTCTACTATCATCCTACCAGTCCAGAAAGAAATCTCGAGCTCTAGATTGTAAGACCAGGCTGCTTCTTCACAAAAGGGTAATAGAAAGAGTGCCACAGAAACTGGAATTTCGAGGAGTCTATTCAAGACTGTTTCTCGTTCCAAAACCGGACCACTCATTTCGGCCCATTCTGGATCTGAAGAGGATAAATCAGTTTATCCCTTATCACAGATTCCGTATGGAATCAATCGCATCAATTTTTCCCCTATTACAAAACAGAGACGTTATGGTAAAAATCGACTTAAAGGATGCCTATCTACATGTTCCGATAGCCACTACTTCAAGGAAATATCTAAGATTTGCAATAAGAAGAAGAAGTCACACCGTTCATTTCCAGTTCAGGGCTCTACCTTTTGGTCTGTCCTCCGCTCCAAGGATCTTTACCAAAATCCTGTCTCCTCTAACTGCTCATTTAAGGGAAAAGGGTGTTTCAATTGTCCCATATTTAGACGACTGGCTTCTGGTGGCACATACCGAAGGTCAACTGCACGAGGATCTGCGGATCACTATAAAGTTTCTTCAGGACCATGGTTGGATTTTGAATCTAAAAAAATCAGTTTGCATTCCAACAAGAGTAATAGAGTTTCTCGGGTTCAAGATCGATTCAACCACCATGTCAATTTTTCTGCCCAGACGGAAGAGAATAAAGATCCGAAGATCGATTTCCAACCTCCAGAGAATGAAAAGTTGTTCATTCAGAGAGGCCATGAGTGTGTTAGGGCTTCTTTCGGCCACTTTTCCCGCAGTCAAATGGGCAAGATCAAAGGTCAGACCTTTACAGTGGAACATCCTGACGTCTTGGTCAAAGAAGGAGGAAGATCTAGACGAAAGATTCCTACTGTCCCCTCAGGTGAAAACACAGCTAGATTGGTGGATAACCTCAGAGTGCCTGTTAAAGGGCTTGTCCTTTCTACCAAAGGTCTGGCTGATAGTCACCACAGACGCTTCAAACTCAGGTTGGGGAGCCCACTTGGGCTCCACCATGTTCCAAGGAAAATGGTCTTCCAAAGAAGCAGAGGAATCCACAAATTTCAAAGAATTGTTGGCGGTTCTTTATGCTCTTCATCACCTCAGACCTTGGTTACTTCAAAGAGCGGTCAAGATACAGTCAGACAATCGTACGGTAGTCTCTTATATCAATCGACAGGGAGGAACCAGAGCGAGAAGGCTTTACAGTCTTTGTACAGCCGTTATGGAATGGGCGCAGAGAAATCTGGAAGACATTGCGGCGGTCTACATAAGAGGCAGCGACAATGTTATAGCCGACGATTTGAGCAGGGGAAAGTGGGACCAAAAGGAATGGTCTCTAAACCCGGACGTATTCAGAATCCTAACTGGGAAATTCGACGTACCAGAAGTAGATTTAATGGCAAGAAGATCAAACAAGAAGGTTTACCACTTCGCCTCCCTATTCAGAACGGATCAACCCAGTTGGATAGACGCTCTATCAATAAGGTGGGATTTTCAGCTGGCTTACATCTTCCCACCTCTGCCCCTGATCCCAAAGGTTCTCCTCAAGATACGAACGGACAGGGCAAGGATATTGGCGATAATCCCTTATTGGCCAAACAGAGTCTGGTTTGCCGCCCTAAAAGAGATGACCATCAGCTATTGGGAACTTCCCATGTCAGCTCATCTCATTGTGAACAGGAACCTACCCTTGAAAGTACTAGAGATGTTCAGATTGACGGCTTGGCTACTGCAAGGCTGATCCTTCGAAACAAGGGATTGCAGGATGAGAGAATAGCTGTCTTACTCCGCGCCACTAGAGTATCGACTTCTAGGATATACTTTAGAATTTGGTCCAAGTTTCTGCACTGGTGTAGGGATCACCGGTTCCCGATCTTACAACCATCAATTGATAACATTCTTCAGTTTTTGCAAGAGGGCTTTGACGCTGGCCTGGGAGTCTCAACTCTCAAGGTCCAAATATCAGCTTTGAATTTTTTTCTTCTAAAGGATCTGGCAGCAAATGTTTTTGTCAGAAGGTTTTTTAGGTCTATCAGCCTCAGGAGGCCTCCTAAACGATCAGTGTTTCCATCATGGGACTTAGCCCTAGTCCTTCAAGCCCTTAGTGCTACCCCGTTTGAACCTTTGGAGGAAGTTCCTTTAAAAATTTTATCTCTTAAGGTTTTGTTTTTGGTGGCCATCACCTCAGCCAAAAGAGTGGGAGAACTTCACGCCCTATCCTCCTCAGACGAATTCACTATTTTCCATGAGGACAAGGTGGTTCTTTACCCGAGACCATCTTTTCTTCCTAAGGTTTTATCTTCAAAGAATGTGAATCAACCTATTATTTTACCTTCTTTTTTTAGTGCGCCCTCATCCCTTCAAGAACACAGATGGCAAAAGTTGGACGTAAGAAGAGCGTTACGTATATATTTAAACAGAACAAAGGAATTCAGAGTGTTGTAGTGGTTATGGTGCTTGTAATGTTCCTTTAAGCAACCTATTTTTTCTAACATTTCCTCCAAGCCTGACAGATGGCCCCTGCCGAGATTGGACCCGGGATACGGCCCTGAGTCTGTCTGCCCATAACCCTATTACTTTCTCTTGAGTTCCGTCTGCTCAAAACACAATTGTCTTACTTGTGTCCCTCTACCTACGTTCCTTTGTGTCCACCTGCCAATACTCTCTTCCCTTACTTAAGTCTCTGTCCCCCTTGCGTCCTTCTGTGAATAACCTCCTTTCTCCACCTGAGTATGATACTCCTTTCCCCTACTTTTGTCTCCATCTTTCCTGTTCACATTTTATCAACCTGCCCCCTTCCTCCATTTGCAACCTTCTGCCCATTACCCCCTCTCCAACTTGTGTCACTTTACCTGTGCCACCCTTTACCAATGTTTGCACTTGGCTTACACCCATTTTTTGTCTGACGCTAGAAGTGTTTTACAAAAAAACGGGTGCAGAGGGCTTTAGAATTCTGTGCTTACAGGTCGCTGACATGTAAATCTGCCCTGCCCATCTCCTCTTACTCTTACTGCATTACTGGTGGTCGAGAGGCATGGGACTCAGATTGAACACACTTGCCAGGACTCTGTAAAGTGCCAGGTGCCAGAGATACTTTTATGTACCCCTGCTTTCTCCCAGCATTCAAATTGTCTAACAAGAGTCCAGGCAGAGCTTTTTTGTTTCCAGGAATTCTTGCTCTATTACTGGCTAGCTGTCATTATGGACATGTAATGAAATACCAGCTCACCCTGGGTGTCCCAATGCCAGGAAAACTACAGCCACTATTTAGTGTTCAATTTTATTATAAAAGTTTTAGAAAAGTATGAGAGTTTGCAATTTTGTACGGATTACTAATTATTGATTTGCTGACTTTTTTGAATGAATATGGAGTCACATTAAATGTATGGCTTCTCCGTCACGAAATGTCTGCAAATTTTTGTATAAACAGTCCTGATATGTCCAGATCCACTTATTATAATGTGTGCTATTCATATGATACTAGATTACTTCCATTAGTATTACATGACAGCTTAGTGACATTGGATCTTGATTGTTGCCATGGATTGGTGTTTGGCCGTCTCTGGATTGTGACCCTGCTTTTGTATAAACTCTACATGCCCTGATCTTGGAAACATCACCTCCAGGCTATTATTTCTTACCACCTGCCTGCTGCAACCTTGGAATAAACCTAAATACCCTTGGTGGTCACGGACACTGATTTCAGGCTAAAGTTCAGCTGATAATTCTCTGCCTCTGCCCTGTGAGACCCTCATAAAAACTGAAGCTATAAAGTATCAATGTGTTCTTAGTTTAGACATATTAAATGAGATTGTCCTCTATGTATTTGTAATATGGGATGTATTGGAATCAGTCATTGACTGACAGCCTCCAGGCTGGCCGCACACACTATGCAGAGAGTGTTGCTGAACATTCTCTGCATGGTCCTACTACCTGCTTCACAGTGTAGAAAGATCTAACATTGTGCTCTCTCTGTGCAGCATGGGGAAAGTTCCCTGATGACCCTGGATGGGGGACACCATGGCACAAAATTGGGATGGAGGTACAGGACCAGGACTGCCATCAGGAGGTACAACCCCTACACATATGAGTCATGAGCCACCTTACATACAAAGGGCCATCTTAACAGTGTTATAGGCCCTCTGGCAAAGCAGTGCACTGGAGCCCTGCCTACACAACTATTAACAGGAATGAAAATGTCAATTAGTACCTCCGACAAAATTACTGTTTAACCCCTTCCTGACCAATGATGTACCAGGTACATCCGCCAAAAAAATGTCAGTAACGATTGCAGACGTACCTGGTACGTCATTTACTAAATTGCCACTTACCTGATCGCTGGCGATCCCCGCCGGCAATCGTGATCCTGGGGTCTGCCAGAGAGCCTCGCGATCACATGGCCGGAATAGCCGGCTTGTGCAGTGCTTGCAGGGGGCCTGCCTCGGCTCCTAGGCAGTCCCTCTAATGCCTGCAAAAACTTTTAAAAGTTAAAGGTTGTTTTTTTTTTTTTCATATAAATTATTTTTATTGTAAATTTCACAATACATAAAAAAAATGTATCACAACAACAATTGGGAATATTGGATACTAATATTGAAGTTAGTCTTGTCATTCCTTAACCCCAGTAACAATGACATATACAATACATATCGTTAAGATGTGGTTTTATTATAAAAACTATGGACATGATCAGCTCATGCTTAAAATCTTTTATCCAAAGTTCGAAACTTAGTATTTTTTTGATATTTAGTTGGTTGATGTCAGTTTGTTCAGCCATTTATCAAACAATTCTTGTTTATTAAAAGAATACAAGAAAGAGCTATAGAAGTCTCTTTCCATGCGAATCTGATTTATGAATTGATTTATTAAATGCTTCTTTTGAAATGGGAGGTTTGATTTCCATTGTCTAGCTATGATGAATTTAGTAGCTAGAAAACAATGTATAGCATGACATATTTATGATGTGGAAGGTAGAGCCCATTTTAGATGTAGTAGGGCCACAGCAGGTTCTTTTTTTTTTGTTTAAATCAGATAGAAAATTAAATAGTTCCAAAGCCCATAACCATAATGTGGTTACCAGTTTACAGTACCACCATATATGCAAAAAAAGATCCGTCCAGACATCCACACCGCCAACAATGAGGATTTTAGTTCAAATACATCTTCGAGATCTTATGTGGCGTCAGATACCATTTATACATTATCTTATGTCTATGAAAGTACAACACCATTTGGCTTCATTTATTTCCACTTCTAAATCTTTTATCCAGTTATCAACAATGTTTAAAGGTTTTTAATCAGCTGGCCAATGTCAAGTAATCCCATGTGTTCCCTATTAAGGGCTAATAATATATAGGGGTGTATATACATCCAATGTGTTCCCTATTAAGGGTGTATATGAAAAATACCCCTGTCTGTCTCATTAGAGATCTTTGCCAGAAGCTCAAGGAAGCAAGGTGAATGGTTAGAGTTAGGACCCACCTAAGGGGGTCTACCTTGACGTTGGCAGGTGGGCTTATCCTCTCATGGCCATTGAAGGTAACTAAAAAAACTCCATTTGTTTAAAAATACATAGGGATTAAGGAGAGAGCGCAGGTAACTTTTTTTTTTTTATTTTTTTTTTTTACTATATATTGGGTCTTCTGTGTACTGTAGTCATTGCTGCCGCCCAGTGATGGGAGTGAGCACAGGACTTATCTTTTTGCATTAGTATTTAGGTAGTCTGTAGATTTCTTACCACTATTAAGCCATAAATAACGTTCGAGTCTGTCATATCCGACTGCGTCAGATTCTATTGTATACCACATTTCTTCTTTATAAATATCAACTTGTAATTTATAAACATGGCCTAAAATATTAGAAAAAAAACAATTCCTTATATCAGGGTAGTTTAAACCCTCTTGTTGGTATTTCCTTGCATGAACTTATTCTCAGTTTTTTACTTTTCCATATGAAAGATTGAAAACTGGATTGAATCATAGTTAGCCAAATGTCAGGTATATGGAGGGGTAACATGCTGAACAAATATGTCCACTTTGGAATAATGTAAGCATTAATTGTGTTGATCCAGCTGCAACAATACAATTCTATTAAATGCCATTCTTTAAGCTTTATATTGGTATATTTTAAAAGATTCAAAACATTTATTTCCATGGTGCTTTGGATCTGATCTGGAATTATAACTCCCAGATAATTAAAATTCTTCTTTGACCATATGAAGTTGTGTTTATCTTTAAGATCATTAAAAAATATGTATAATACATTATAAAATATATGTTTTACACGTGAGACTTTGCTGAATACAAATATGTGTATTTTATTGCAGTAAAAGCAAACAGTATTATGACATTGACCAGGGCCGCCACCAGAAATGTTGGGGCCCCTGACAAAGCACAAGGTCTGGGCCCCCCCTCCCTGCCCGGCCTGCCCCCCCCCCCCCCCCCCCCAATGAATGCAGTATGTGTGTTAGTGTAGTGGATGAAGAGTGTGTGTTAGTGCAGTGGATGCAGTGTGTGTGTTAGTGCAGTGGATGCAGTGTGTGTGTTAGTGCAGTGAGTGTTAGTGCAGTGAATGCAGTGTGTGTGTGTCAGTGTAGTGAATGCAGTGTGTGTGTTAGTGCAATGAATGCAGTGTGTGTTAGTGCAGTGAGTGTCAGTGCAGTGAATGCAGTGTGTGTGTCAGTGTAGTGAATGCAGTGTGTCAGTGTAGTGAATGCAGAGTGTGTCAGTGTAGTGAATGCAGTGTGTGTTAGTGCAGTGAATGCAGAGTGTGTGTCAGTGTAGTGAATGCAGAGTGTGTGTCAGTGTAGTGAATGCAGTGTGTGTGTCAGTGTAGTGAATGCAGTGTGTGTTAGAGCAGTGAATGCAGAGTGTGTGTCAGTGTAGTGAATGCAGTGTGTGTGTCAGTGTAGTGAATGCAGAGTGTGTGTCAGTGTAGTGTATGCAGTGTGTGTGTGTGTGTGTGTTAGTGCAGTGGGTGCAGTGTGTGTGTTAGTGCAGTGTGTGTCAGTGTAGTGAATGCAGAGTGTGTGTCAGTGTAATGAATGCAGTGTGTGTCAGTGTAATGAATGCAGTGTGTGTCAGTGTAATGAATGCAGTGTGTGTCAGTGCAGTGAATGCAGAGTGTGTGTCAGTGCAGTGAATGCAGAGTGTGTGTCAGTGCAGTGAATGCAGAGTGTGTGTCAGTGCAGTGAATGCAGTGTGTGTGTTAGTGCAGTGTGTGTCAGTGTAGTGAATGCAGAGTGTGTGTCAGTGTAGTGAATGCAGTGTGTGTGTTAGTGCAGTGGATGCAGTGTGTGTGTTAGTGCAGTGTGTGTCAGTGTAGTGAATGCAGTGTGTGTGTCAGTGCAGTGAATGCAGTGTGTGTGTTAGTGCAGTGGATGCAGTGTGTGTGTGTTAGTGCAGTGGATGCAGTGTGTGTGTGTGTGTTAGGGCAGTGTGTGTCAGTGTAGTGAATGCAGAGTGTGTGTCAGTGTAGTGAATGCAGTGTGTGTGTTAGTGTAGTGAATGCAGAGTGTGTCAGTGTAATGAATGCAGTGTGTGTTAGTGCAGTGAATGCAGTGTGTGTCAGTGCAGTGAATGCAGAGTGTGTCAGTGTAGTGAATGCAGTGTGTGTGTTAGTGCAATATGTGTCAGTGTAGTGAATGCAGAGTGTGTGCCAGTGTAGTGAATGCAGTGTGTATGTTAGTGCAGTGGATGCAGTGTGTGTGTGTGTGTTAGTGCAGTGGATGCAGTGTGTGTGTGTGTGTTAGTGCAGTGGATGCAGTGTGTGTGTGTGTGTTAGTGCAGTGGATGCAGTGTGTGTGTGTTAGTGCAGTGGATGCAATGTGTGTGTATCAGTGTAGTGAATGCAGAGTGTGTGTCAGTGTAATGAATGCAGTGTGTGTTAGTGCAGTGAATGCAGAGTGTGTGTCAGTGCAGTGAATGCAGAGTGTGTGTCAGTGCAGTGAATGCAGAGTGTGTGTCAGTGTAGTGAATGCAGTGTGTGTGTTAGTGCAGTGGATGCAGTGTGTGTGTGTGTTAGTGCAATGTGTGTCAGTGTAGTGAATGCAGAGTGTCAGTGTAGTGAATGCAGTGTTTGTGTTAGTGCAGTGGATGCAGTGTGTGTGTGTGTTAGTGCAGTGTGTGTTAGTGCAGTGGATGCAGTGTGTGTGTTAGTGCAGTGGATGCAGTGTGTGAGTGTAATGAATGCAGTGTGTGTGTGTTAGTGCAGTGGATGCAGTGTGTGTGTTAGTGCAGTGGATGCAGTGTGTGTGAGTGTAATGAATGCATTGTGTGTGTAATGAATGCAGTGTGTGTATGTGTTTAGTAGTGTATGCATGTAAATGTAGTTCTAGTAATGTAAATGTATTTTTGTTATTCCCCCCCTCCCTGTTTCTTACCTGGTTCAGGGAGGGGGGGAAGATCCTTTGATCCCTGGTGGTCCGGTGCCATTGTAGGGCCCCCCGGCTCCCTAAACTTGCAGAGGGGGCCGAGCGGACTGCAGGAGGACTTTACAGCATTTCCTGCTCTCACTCCCGCGAGATGTGGTGTGCGCGCCGTGCGGAGCGTTTCCATGGCAACACTCTAACGGCCGCACGTCTCGCGGGTGTTAGAGCAAGGGAAATGCTGTAAAGTACAGCTACAGTCCGCTGGGCCCCCTCTGCAAGTATAGGGAGCCGGGGGGCCCGCGGCTGCACATATATATATAGCGATGATCGTTATATATATGTGCAGAAAGTAATTGTGGGGCCCTGGACTGCCAAAGCAGTCCGGGCCCCCCAGGACCGCCGGGCCCGTGACAACCGTCACGGTTGTCACCCCCTGATGGCGGCCCTGACATTGACAGTTAAAAATTTACAAAATGTCTTATTTTCTCCCATTTTTTTCATATTAAATTATGTTTCATAGCTAAATATTTGATATTAAATTAAAGCCCTGTTTCCCCTGAATAAAACGATATATAATAAGGGGGGGTGCATTTAATATGAAAGAGGTGAATTACGGTTGGACAGACATATAGCGCAAATGCCAGGTTTTGTATACGTTTTGTTCTGTTCACAACGTGTACATTTGGCTCAGTCCTTAAGGGGTTAAAACAACTAAGGCCTACCCACCCATGACTCTTAGGGTTGAGGTATGACGTGTCAAGCTTGTCTTAGCTTGGTACCGTGAAATCTGTAAAAACATGTCATAAAGAGTTAATCCTTGGAACAGTAAGAATGTAACCAATACAGTCTGGTTACGTGCCAAAATTAATTAGGCCACAGACCATAACTGTGTGACTTGAACCCCTAAGGACTACCAACCTAGGACTTTAGGCATGAGGTTTGACAAGCCAAGCTTGTCTAGCTTGGTGCCTTGAATCTGTAAAACATATAATTTATTGTTGGTTCAGTAACCGCATAATCAGTACAGTCTTGCCACTTGCGTAAACTCATGATCACAATAACTCAGGTTGCAGTCATATACAATACATAACATCCATGACTTTAACTGTGACATAAGACACAGCTTAATTAATCTGCCCCTGCATCTAGCACCTGCCAATAAGCCGATGCATTTACAGACATTATAGACCCAGGGATAGGGGAAGAGGAATGAGACAACTGACCAGGAAGAAATACCCACCGACCTCCCCCTGGGGAAAGGGGTCTCCAAGAGGACTTCCCCCAGGGTAAGCAGCTTAACTTCCCCTCCCGAGCCTAGATCGAAATACATGCAACCCTTGGCTCTCTGTGGGTTACAAAAATTGAGGAGGCGAACTGCCAAATAGGTTGATGGCTGTAGCTCATTGGCTGGATGATATCGAAATATACAAGGCATTATTTAAAAACACCATTAATAGAACTTGGTTAAAGGATTTGTGTCACCTCTAGCAGACAACGTAAATTATTGTAAGAGTCTCGATAACGAATACCCAGTCGAGAGAAGTGCTGAGTGGGTTAACTGAGACAATGTAATTCTGCATGCCTTGCTGATACCTGACCATGGGAATAGAGAAGTGAGTGTGAGCGTGGACACCAAGGTGACACTGAGCTAGCCACCTACATGGGTTCCCACAAGACCTCAGTGTCAGACAACCTGACAGGTTCCCCTTCCTCCCCCTTGCTGGGTAATGTGTCTGAGGTCTCTGGACACAGAAGCCCTATACCACCATAAAGCCTCCATGCCCAGATACTGTGTGAGTGTGATCAAGCCCCCCTCTCCTCTACTGCTAGTGTAAGGAGCCATATAGGTGACCTTCGTACTGGTGCCGGCCAGGGGGCCCGTGAGTAGGTGAGTGCAAGTATACATGAGACGACCCGAATGACGTCACTGGGGGGCGCTGCCGTCTATCTACCGCCGGCCGAGTATTTGGGAGCAGCGATCAAGGCGAGGGAGCCAAATTCACCAAAGTTACGTACAGAATAACAAGATACCATCTTTCAAGGCGGGAATGGCAGTCTGTAAGCAGCAGTACGTCTAGCCCAATCAAGGTATTGTAGGGAAAGGGGGGGGGGGGGAGTCCCTTTTAAAGGCCAATAGCCCCTCCCAAAAACTTCATGCCAAGCCTTCCAATATACATTTTATTTCTTTTTACATACATACATACACACACATATATATGCACAGACACACATTGTACATACATATTTAACTATTAACTACATCATTATTTGATTTTATTAATTATAATTTGAAGGGACCTGCTTGACAACCCAGGCAGACAGTCCAGAGAATTTAATTGGCAAGCCCTATTTTTAACCCAGTACCTTTCCAAAACATCATAAAACCTTTACATGGGGGATATTGTTATACTCGGGAGACTTCACTGAACACAGATATGGGTGTTTAAAACAGTAAAACATATCACAACGACGATACCACCAGTAAAAGTGTTGTTTTTGTTTAAAAATATGCAAAAAAAACCAAAACAAATAAAAACTCTAACTTTGGCCAGCGTTTGTGACTAAATGGCTACTACAAAAGACTGGAAATACTCTGTTTTGAATACCCTGGGTTGTCTACATTTGAAAATGGTATGCTATTGCTATGGTGGGGTTAATTCACATTCCTGGGCTACCATATGGTCTCAAAAGGCAACATAGATGCAGCAAACCAATCTGCCAAACTGAATTGGGCAAGCCCTATATTGACCCTGTAAATTTCCAAAACACCATAAAACCTGTACATGGGTGGTATTGTTATACTCGGGAGACTTTGCTGAACACAAATATGAGTGTTTAAAACAGTAAAATGTATCACAACGATGAAATCACCAGTTGAAGTGCAGTTTTTGTGTAAAAAACAAATGCAAAAAACAAATATGAACGCTAACTTTGGCAAGCGTTTGTGGATAAGTGGCTACTACAAAAGACCGGACATACCACATTTTGAATACCCTGGGTTGTCTACTTTTTCAAATAGTATGTCATGGTGAGGTTAATTTTTCATTTCTGGGCTGCCATACCATCTCAAAGGCAACATAGCCAATCTGGCAAATAGCAATTTACAAAAACAGAAATTGGCAAATCTTATGTTTGACCCTGTAACTTTCCAAATCACCATTAAACCTGTACTTGAGGGGTACTGTTGTACTTGTGAGACATTACTCTACAAAAAATATCAGTGTTTTAGATACAGTAAAATGTATTACACTGATAATATAATCAGTGTAATGGCAGTTTATGTGTAAAAAATGCAAAAAACAAATATAAACGCTAATTTTGGCCAGGGTTTGTGACTAAGTGGTTACTAAAAAAGACTGAAAAAAGGAGATAGGGTCGCACTCAATCACATCAATTTAAACACAGGGTGCTACTGGGCAAGGGTCAGCAAAAAAAACCCAAGAAATGTATGCATATAGAAAGAATCCCAGGCACTCACTGTGATTGTTCTTCAAGCAGGTTTATTGCAACGTTTCGACCTCAATGAAAAAGAAAAAGACCTCATTGAGGTCGAAACGTTGCAATAAACCTGCTTGAAGAACAATCCCAGTGAGTGCCTGGGATTCTTTCTATATGCATACTAAAAAAGACTGGGCATAACCCATTTTGAATACCATGGGTTGTCTACTTTTACAAATGGTATGCCATGATGGGGTTAATTTTCATTCCTGGCCTGACCAGCTGTGAAAATTCCAAGTTGGAAACCTGCAATGCACACCCTCCAAATAAGGTATTTTAGCCCCCAGAGAACCTGACACACCTATACATGGGTGGTATCACTGTACTCAGGAGATGTTGCTCAACACATATTGGGGTGTTCTTTGTCAGGAACACATAACAGGAACTGAGAATCCATGCCTAAAGTACAATGTGAGAGAAAAATAAAACAAAAAAATTACTACCCAAAAGTTTGACAAAGACTGGTGATAGAATTAGTGCATGAAAAGTGTTAAAGTACCACCATTTGAAATACCCTAGGGTGTCTACGTTTCAAAAATATATGGTTTGATGGGGTAAAAATTGCATTGACCGGCTTCAAAAATGTCCCAAATAGGACACGGGTGCATGATGACCAGAAAAAGTTGGAAAACTGGAATGTTGACCCTCCAAATAATGTCTTTTAGCCCCCAGAGAACCTGACACACCTATAATTGGGTGGTATCACTGTACTCGGGAGATGTTGCTAAACACATATTAGGGTGTTCTTTGGCAGTAGCACATAAAATTCTCAGTACATGTATTATTAAATTGCTATGTGTGTCAAAATAATCACCAATTATTTTTTTTTTAATTTGGCATAGATTGGTGGTAAAATGGTTGCATGAAAAGTGTCAAAATACCCTAAGTTTAATATCTTAGGTTGTCTTCTTTTATTAAATATATACATGTGAAGGGTTATTCAGGTATTCCTGACAGATATCAGTGTTACAATGTAACTTTAGTTCATTTTGGGAAAAAAAATGGTTTGGAAATAGCAACGTGCTACTTGTACTTATTGCCCTATAACTTTCCACAAAAAAAAAAAGCTAAGAACATGTTAAAATTGGGTATTTCTAAACTCAGGACAACATTTTAAAACTATTTAGCATGGGTATTTTTGGGCGGTTGTAGATCTGTAACAGATTTTGGGGGTCAAAGTTAGAAAAGGTGTGTATTTGTTAAATATTTTCATCATATTTCCGAATTAGTATTATAGCAAATTATATGATATAATGAAAATAATGATATCTTTAAAAAGACAATTGAATGGTGAGAAACCGTCCCCCTCCCGGGAAAAAAAACCTTACCTGGATACAGGTAAGAAACAGAAGAGAAACACACTACTGCCCTCTCATTACCTGAAAAACGTAGACCATATCCTACACCACAAAGTCTCTCTCTCTCACACACACACTGCACACACAGAAATACGTAATGCATTCCTTACAGACACACATGTACACAATTAGAAAAGCACAATGCATCCGATACACACACACACTCATACACACATTCCACACACAGACACAAACATGAAATGCATCCCTCACACACACAGAAACACACAATGTATCCCTTACACACACAGATACACACACTGCGTCCTTTACATAGAAACACAGAATGCGTCCCTTACACGCTGAAACACTCAATGCATGCATTACACACAGACATACACACTGCAACTGTTACACACACACAGAGAAATGCACAATGCATTCCTTATACACACACACACAAAATGCATCCCTTACACACATGCACACAATGCAGCCCTTACATGCACACTGCATCCCTTACACACACAGAACCACACAATGCATCCCTTACACAAACACACAGAGAATTGTATCTGTTACACACAAACACACTGAATCCCCTATACACACACACACACACACACTACATCCCCTACACAAACTGGAATTCCTATACACTACATTCCATATGCATGCAAATATTACATCCTCTACAATAACACGCAACATATCCTCTACACATATAAACTCAGGGGTGGCCCTTTGGGTGGACCTCTCTTGTAGGCAGACCATGGGAGCTCAGGCCGTAAGCTGTGTAAGGGGCCCCAGAATTTCTGATGGCAGCCCTGGACAGGACCCTGAAATAAATGTGAAATCCACACTTGAGTGAATAACTCTCTTAGTCTCACTCTTTCTCCTATATGAAGAACATCACCTAGCTTCACCCCAAGGTAGTGGTGACCAAGAAATAATAAATAGTCTGTTATTCTACTGCATATAGGAATTTTGTTCTTAAAAGGGCACTTCTGGCCCCTAAAACACTTTAGCTTGCTGAAATGCTTTATATGAGAAGAGTGTATCCTTTTTTCATTTTTTACAAAGTGCAGATTTTAATAGACATTGGCACTTTTATAAATTAACTTTGTTTCACCCCCTAGCTTTCAATCAGACAATAATTCCTGTTGCTTCCTTGTTTATTTAGCATAGTTGAGATAAACTAAATTGCCCTAAGCACCTGCTTTGCAAAGAATTCTCATTGAGCTGTATTGGAAAGTCTGTGATTGGACAGCTACATGAGAACAGCAGCTTTTGCAAGCTGTTTTTAGATCTAAACCCAATCAAGAAAATGCACAATGAAATGCTTGTTTGTTTGTTTGTTTTATTGGTGTATACATACTAAATCATGATTATTATTATTTTATTTGGGCAGTGGAGTTTTCCCTTAAATACACAAATCCTTATTTACTAGAACCAGGTCTCTGCGTACGGCTAAGTTGGATTCTTGCAATTGCCACATTCTAAGGTGATTCATAAAGAATGTATGATGTTACCATTCTGACAGTTTTAAGAGTACATAGAAAGTAAAATATACAACATGTAAAAAGGACCAATCAATAAAAAATGAATTGATAAAAATGGGGAAAACAAACATTACTCCCAAAAATATTGACTAGCAATATATCGACTATGTTTTTGGTTTTAAAGGAACACTATAGTGCTAGGAATATAAAGCTATATTCCTATCACTATAGTAAACCTCTGCCCTCCTCCTTGCACCCTTCCCTTGGCAATTAAAGAGTTAAAAACCCTTACCCTATTTTAGCACCAAAGTCCCTTGGTGTTGGCTCTGTCTCTGCATACTCTGAGCACAGCATGCGCACATTAGGCCTTCTCCTAAGGAAAACATTAAACCAATGCTGTCCTTTGGGGAATTGAAGATGCTGGACCAGAGGCATAACTAGAATCCACTGGGCCCAGGTGCGAAAATTGCCCTGGGGCCCCTCTCCCACATCTGCCCCCCTCGGTGTCTCATGTCTCATTCCTGCACCCAGGCCCCCCACGTGCCTCCTTCCCTCTACCTCACAGCCCCTCCATGTGTCCCATTCCTTTCCTCCTCTCACTGTGTCCCATACCCTCCCTCTCTCCCCTCTATGTGTCCCATTGCTCCCTCTCTCCCCGTCCCCTCCCTGTGTCCCATTGTTCCCTCTCTCCCCCACCCCTCCCTGAGTACCATTGTTCCCTCTCTCCTCTATCCCCTCCCTGTGTCCCATACCCTCCATTTCTCCCCCCTCTCCTCCCTGGTGAAATAACCTGCATTTCTCCCTCCTCTCCTCCCTGTATCCCATACTCTGCATTTCCCCCCCTACACTCCCTATGCCCAATCCCTCAATTTCTCCCCCCTCCCCTCCCTGTATCCCATACCCTCCATTTCTCCCCCCCCCTGTCTCCCATACCCTCCATTTCTCCCAACTCCCCTCCCTGTCTCCCATACCCTCCATTTCTCCCCCTCCCCTCCCTGTCTCCCATACCCTCCATATCTCCCCCCTCCCCTCCATTTCTCCCATACCCTCCATTTCTCCCACCTCCCCTCCCTGTATCCCATACCCTCCATATCTCCCCCTCCCCTCCATTTCTCCCCCCCTCCCTGTCTCCCATACCCTCAATTTCTCCCCACTCTCCTCCCTGTTTCCCATACCCTCCATTTCTCCCCCCTCCCCTCCCTGTCTCCCATACCCTCCATTTCTCCCCCCTACCCCCGTATCCCATACCATCTATTTCTCCCCCTCCCCTCCCTGTATACCCTCCATTTCTCCCCCCCCCCTCCCTGTATTCCATACCCTCCATTTCTCCCCCTCCCTTCCCTGTATCCCATACCCTCCATTTCTCCCCCCTCTCTGTATCCCATACCCTCTCTCTCTCCCCTCTCCCCTCCATGGTCCCATACCCTGCATTTCTCCCCCCCTCCCCATGTCCCATACCCTGCATTTCTCCCCCTCCCCATGACCCATACCCTGCATTTCTCCCTCCCTCCCCTCCCTGTGTCCCATACCCTCCATTCCCCCCCCCCTCCATGTATCCCATACCCTCCATTTCTCCCCCCCTCCCCTCCCCTCCATTTCTCCCCACTCCCATCCCTGTATCCCATAACCTTTCTCCCTCCTCCCCTCCTGTACTTTACTGGTCACAGTTCCCAGTCTGACAGGGAGTGTTCTAACAGTGAGCATTTCCTGTCAGACCGTTCAGCCATGCTACACACAGGCAGGAGGGGAGCAGCACAGTGCAGCTCTCCCTTCCTGCCAGACCTCTAGAAACCGCGGACCCAGGCTGGTGCAGCTGTGCATCGACCCATAAGTTTTCCAGGCGGCCCACGGTCCCAGGAGTCGCGGCTGTGGCCGGCCCCATGGAGTCAGGGGCCCGGTCGCAGCTGCGACCCCTGTGACCATGGTAGGTATACCAGTGCACTGGACATCCTCATGCAAAGCATGATGAAATCCAGTGTTGTTTGATGGAATTAAAAAGTGCCTCTACTGGTTGTCCGGCTGTCAGAAACTAGAGGCAGTCTTAACCGGTAATATAAACATTGCAGATTCTCTAAAACTAGAATGTTTTACATGGGATGAAGCGTTCTGGGTGCTTATAGTGTCCCTTTAAGCTATCCAGGCATTTGAAAATAGTTTCAATAATATCAGTAATATTTTTCAGCTTTCTTCATTAGGGTTAATTAAGCTCGGACATATTTAACACATAACTACTTTAATGCTTCCAATCTTTTGTAATTTTTTCACCAATTAGAAAACACTGGCAGGTGCACAAGACTAAATGTGTTCAAAGAAACAGGTAATAAAGGTGTGATTTAAGATCACATTTAGGGGTTTGTTCACGAACTGCGTAATTAGTTAGTTCGAGTACTCAGAAAATTCTCCATTTGCCACGCATCTTAAGTTTCCTTTTTTTTCATTGAGTTTGGTGGTGTCTGACTCAGGTGCACATCTCAAAGGAAACTAGCTGTAGCTCAGAGGTTATACATTAAAAGCTTCAAAAAGGAAAAACATTCTGTTCAAACTAAATACAAATATATATTAGAACCACTTGAGAGTATATTTTATTGTGTTATACTTTCCTATATTCCTGTGTAAACATTTTGTTTGTAGTCGTAGATTATGATCAATAAGGCCTGTATAACAAGTTTGAGAAAAAAAAATACTTTCTAGTGAATAGTGAAAGTTACTCAGCAGAACAATGATCTACTCTAGACATATTAGCATTTTTTTTTTACATGTTAAAAGATCAATAGTTTTAAAATTGTTCATTACATGATACATTACATGAGCTGTTTATATATTACATTAAATGAGCTGTATATATGTATATATGATAATGCATGTATACACTTTTTAATTCAAACTATGGATATCTGATCATACTAATCATACTGGCCATGAAAAGGAATACCCCATGCACCATAAATGCTACAGCTACAAGCAGCATAACCACTACAGCCCTATGTAGTGATTACGGTGCCAGTAGTGCCCTGACACCCTCCCAGAGTAAATAGTCAAACTGTTTAAAAAAAGGTTTGATAACTTGCCTGGGTCCCACATGGTACTTGTCACTGCCTTCCCTGTTGCTCTAAAGCCCGGGACCAAGGTAAGTTGTCAAAACTGTCCTTAAATGGTTTGAGTACTTATTCTAAAAGGGCACCAGGGCACACCTGCCTCCATAATCACTACAGCAAACTTCACAGTGTAGTGTTCCTTTAATATTATGTGGTGGAGGGTACTACTACTCTCATTTGTCATATATATCTTTGTCAGAGATTGTTGAATATACAGTTTAGTGTCTTGAAAGTTGGATTTTGAAGAGACACTCTGGGCACCAAAACTACTATAGCTTAATGTAGTGGTCCTGTGGCAAAGAGGCTGTCTCTGCAGTCTCAGCAGAGTTAACACTGCCTTTTCTGAGAAAATCACAACCTCTAATGGATGTCACTTGTACAGTCAATAGAGAGGATTGCAGTATGCAATCCTGCAAAGATTGCAGGATTGTTGTTTGTCATCTCCCCACTTTGCATGGAGAAACTGAAATTACCCAGTAGAGATATCTCTGTGTCCCCCAGTGTCCCTATGTCTCTGGGTCTCCCAGGATCCCCCACTGTCCCTATGTCTATATGTGCCCCCTGTGTTACCTGTACTTTCATATGCCTGTACTCTGCCCTTGGGTTTTTACGTCCAAGATGCATTATCTTGCACTTATCCACATAAAATGTCAGTTGCCACAACTCTGACCATTTTTCTAGTTTACCTAAATCATTTGCCATTTGGCTTATCCCTCCTGGAACATCAACCCTGTTACATATCTTAGTATCATCCGCAAAAAGACACACCTTACCATCAAGACCTTCTGCAATATCACTAATACAAATATTAAAGAGAATGGGTCCAAGTACAGATCCCTGAGGTACCCCACTAGTGACAAGCCCAAGCTTCAAATACACTCCATTGACTACAACCCTCTGTTGCATGTCACTCAGCCACTGCCTTACCCATTCAACAATATTGGAATCCAAACTTAAAGATTGTAGTTTATTGATGAGCCTTCTATGTGCAACAGTGTCAAAAGCCTTACTGAAATCTAGGTAAGCAATGTCTACTGCACCACCCTGATCTATAATTTTAGTTACCCAATCAAAAAAATCAATAAGATTAGTTTGGCATGATCTCCCTGAAGTAAACCCATGTTGTCTCTGATCTTGAAATCCATGTGTTTTTAGATGTTCAACAATCCTATCCTTTAACATGGTTTCCATCACTTTCCCCACTACTGAAGTAAGGCTTACTGGCCTATAGTTGCCCGACTCCTCCCTATTACCTTTCTTGTGAATGGGCACAACATTCGCTAACTTCCAATCTTCTGGGACTACTCCTGTTAACAATGATTGGTTAAATAAATCTGTTAATGGTTTTGCTAGTACACCACTAAGCTCTTTTAATAGCTTTGGGTGTATTCCATCAGGTCCCATTGACTTATTTGTCTTTACTTTTGACAGTTGAAATAGAACCTCTTCCTCTGTAAACTCACGTGTAATAAATGACTCATTTATCCTTTTTTTTAATGGAGGTCCCTTTCCTTCATTTTCAGCTGTAAATACCGAACAAAAATATTCATTGAGGCAGTCAGCTAGACCTTTATCCTCATCTGCATACCTTCCTTCTTTTGTTTTTAATCTAACTAATCCTTGTTTTACTTTTCTTTTCTCATTTATGTATCTGAAAAAAGATTTGTCCCCCTTTTTTACTGACTGTGCTATTTTCTCTTCTGTGTGTGATTTGGAAGCTCTTAGTAGTGAGTAGAGAGAAGCAGAGAGGGAGATGCTATAACTTCCTATCCCTGTCTCTCTCCACACACACACACACACACAGACACAGCGCCACCTACTGGCCGGCTCCGCAATCTCATTTTATACTGAGAAAAATACCAGCATTTGTATTGCTGGTATTACTGCAATTTGGGCATTGTCCAGGCGTCCTCAAATACAGGCTGTGCCAGTAAAATACCGGCCAGGTGGCAACCCTAGGTGGAGAGTAGGTGATACCAGCCATGACAGACCTGTGCTGCACTGAAAGAAAATCACCTTTCACTTAGCTGTACATGTTTTTGTGTTTAAAGGAGCACAATAGGGTCAGGAACACAAACTTGTAATCCTGACCCTATTGTGTTAACCCCCTCCCCCCCCCCTTGCCTCTGTAAATGTAGTACAATCTTACTTGCATTAAAGTCTCTAGCTGCTGGTCTGCTGCTGCTCTTACCCTGTCTGCCTCTGACCTAGCCTTGTCTGCTGACATCAGCAGAGGTTGTGGTCTGAGCCAATCACAATGCTTCCCCATAGGATTGGCTGAGACTGAAGTAGGCAGATCAGGGGCAGAGCCAGCACAAGCCAAACACAGCCCTGGTCAATCAGCATCTCCTCATAGAGATGAATTGAATCAATGCATCTCTATGAGGAAAGTTCAGTGTCTGCATGCAGCGAGTGGAGACACTGAATGGCAGTGCTGCTTACTCTGCAGCACTGCCCAAGGAAGAAGCTTTAGCAGCCATCTGAGGAGTGGCCAGTGACGTTATCACTAGGCTGTAATGTAAACAGTGCATTTTCTCTGAAAAGACAGATCTTGCAGTGTTCATGGGATAATTGTCCAGCTGAATGGTGAACTGCCTTCAAAGCTTCATCTTTTCTGAAAACTGAAAAAATGTTCTCTTGCAGGGTTCCACTGTATTTTGATATATCTGTTCGTCTTTCAATTCTGATAAGACTCCCAGGCCCTGCTTATGAAATGCTACCACATGAATTATCTTGCCATCACCAAGTGGCTGATGACCTCTTTATTATAGGTAGGCCAATCACGTCAGTACCTACATTCAATGAAACATATTGTAAATAGTACAGATTATGCCAAACAGTATAATCAAATTTATTAGAGACAGTTGTGTAACATAAGTAGGAGATATGTAATCGGCAGGATACTGATGAGAAGGTGGTAACCAGAGGCACATGATCCATTGTGGCAACCGACACATAATAAGCAGGATAGTAGAAGATATTCAGTTATCCTTATGAGAACAAACAACCGCATACTTACTCTTACCTTATCTTCATATAGTGATGAAATACTTATGGCAGAGCCTATGGCGATAATAAGCAGTTTGTATTATCTGCAAGATATCAACACCAATACAAGTATATAATCCACAAGTATTAAATCAATGCAATGTTAGGAGTTACCATAACTTATCTAGGTACAGAGACCATGAAAAACATATCAGTCAAATGTTTGTTATCAACAAGCTGCATTAAATTATATTATGTAGGATGAATCAACCACTTAAAGCCATACATTGGTTGCAAATTCCAGATATAAGGATCCCCATGAATATCAGAAGAGAGGACCGTAATGGAGTTACCTGTTAAGGGGTTTCCTCTCTTGTCCTGGTAGCAGGTGAATTTTACCTGAAATAGTAAGCCTGGTAGAATGGCCTGGGGACTAGAAAGACCTTCCAGTGTCAATTAAAATACTTGCAATACAAAGTATCGAAAACTTACCTGGATCATATGAGCCTAAAAGAATACCTTTAACCCCTTAAGGACCAAACTTCTGGAATAAAAGGGAATCATGACATGTCACACATGTCATGTGTCCTTAAGGGGTTAAAGGAAATTATAATATTCCCCTTCACAACAGCGGAATCTTGTCAGAAATTTCTGAACATTAATTCCTTAAGAACCAAAAGCATGCCACCCCTGACATATCCTAAAGGGATTGCCAAACTCTCAGGTCCCCAAGGGATAAAAGAGAATACTGCATATAAAAATTAGTACATTCTCCAAATTATAAAGATTACCCTTTAAGGAAATGTACTCAGTTCTAAAGAATATGTTAAACCAATTCCAGAGAATTGAGCTAAAATCTGAATAAAAAGCACAAACCAGACCAGAAGTAGTGAATTCTTCAGAGTAGAAGTTTGCGGAAAAATAAAATGATACTGAAGTTAAGACCAGGAGAGAAACAAGCCAATATGAACAGCTTTTAAATCAGGTAATGGCTTCAATGTTCCCTACTTATGAGAACGATTAATAGCCCAATGTGTGCCTTCTGCAACCAGCATGATCTACTAAGCTGTGCATCAGTAACAGCATATATCTGAAGGTTAAACACTGCCACCAAAATTGAAAAAAAAAAAAACATTACCTATCTTGATAAGAGAGGAGAGGATACCTGGCAATAGAAAAACTTTTGAGAAATGGTCTCATGTATAAATACATAGGAGTGCACACAAAAAGGCCTTAATTTAGTTAAACAGTACCATGCTCCATTTTGGAAATTCAGGTCTCCTTCTCTCCTGGGAGAGGCACTCAGACAGGTTCAGAAACACCTGCAATCCATCTGAAGTGGTAAAATGTGTTAATTGCTTATCCTTAAACACCTGTGGGAGAAGGAATCTAATACAAAGCCAAAAGCAGTATGTTTCCTTATCTACTTCATTAAAAATCTGAAATAGAAAATCCACAGTAGGCACTAGTTACTTACCTAGTACAACAGTGCATTTGCTAGAATTGGGCTGTATTACATTTCAGCGCAAAACAGACCTTAGATCATTTGTATATATTAAATCTACCAAGGCTGTGAATAAATTGGGGTTATATAATAATACCAACCTGCATACAGATTATATGAATCACATACATTGTGGATGTTTCTCAACAGCACCTTATGCACAGATATATCAGTTACATATACTGAGTCTGTTTAAACAGTAATCATACATAGCCTACCTCTGCTATATACAGTGACAATGTGCCTGCACCCATATTAAGATTATATGGGAGCGATAAATTGAGGCTGTTTTCAACAGAACTTCATGCACATATTACACCACTCATATATACTGAGGTTGTGACTAATATACCACACAAAAAAACTGTATTAGATTGGACTCATAGAGGATGTGTCTTATATAATTCACATATATTGTGTTTCCACTAATACATCAAGCATATAGTGAACAGATCCACTGAAGCAATGTCCACACCAACTTACATAAAGAGCATGTAGAGGGCATACACTGAGGCTATGTTTTCAGAGCAAATAAAGAACACAAACTGAGGCCGAGACTACCGATCAACTCATACATAGACAATATAGTGGATACATATACTGAGGCTGTGTCCTCGTAGTAATTCATACACAGAGCCTATAGTGGGTACATATACTGAGGCTGTGTCCTCATAGTAACTCATACACAGAGCATAAAGCGCATACATAAACTGAGGCTGTGTCTCCATAGTAACTCTTATATATGGCCTATAGTGGATACATATACTGAGGCCGTGTCCTCATAATAATTCATACACAGAGCATATAGTGCATACATAAACTGATGCTGTGTCTCATATAACTGTACAGCCGCAGTGAGGGAACAAAGTCCCCCACTGAGGATGTAATGGTTGTAGGGTATTTAGGGAATAACACAGAAAAGCAACAAATAGAGAAGAGACTGGAATGGGTTAACTAAACAAGTGCTCCTAAATCCAGTCTCTATACCCAAAATGAAAACTGCTCAACCAGTATGCAACGAAGCGTTGCTAGTTATAGAGCATTTTTGGAACTACAAACATAATTCTTTATTAATCCCTCTTAAGGGTAAAATAACTTGTGAAAAAAGAGGTGTATATACAAAATTAAAGTGAGAAGTACAAGAAAAAGTGTTTTCAAAGAAATAAAGACCTACAGCTATTCTGCTAACTATATACATTACACATTAACTTGGCTAAATAATGAGACAGTAACAGTGTACTTGAAAACTGTTGCTAATTTATTTCAGCAACAGTGTATCAATGTCTTGGTTGCTGATATTGTTGAGGTGTGAATTTAGAGGATATCCTATTATAACCCACATATAATAGCAACAAGTGTGTTTTAATGAAAGGTGAGAAAAAAGACAATAAGGATTATTGATGTAATCTCTTTGAAATAAGTTGAACGGGGGGTTAGAATCCTCAGGGAAGTATGGAGATGTACTAGAGCATATGGGAGAAAAAAAGAAACGGCAGCGTGTTTCAGACCAGAATGTAAGGTCGAGATGCTAGCCGAAAAACAAACCCCAAATACAATACTCTGTAGATCACCCCCCCCCCCTTTTCCTAAGCACAGATGGTAGTAAGAGGTAGCCCAGGATCTATGTGTGCAGAGAGATCGGTCCTTGTATATGGACAGATCTCGTCCAGTATCTGTGTAGCACAACACAGCACAGCGCAGTACAGCTAGCCAAGTGCTATTATCTGGAACATAATCCTTGCACTCCTCAAAAACAGTGCTATGCTATCTCAAATTCATTAACTCATTGGAAGACTATCCTATATAATAACGGACCTCTCGAGTCCCGGCTAAAATTTAAGGACCCAATCGATATTATAGTAAAGAGCCTAACCCCCTCATCCTCTAGTTTAGAATTAAGAAAGCCGAGGTCTAGGTATACATAAAGTATGTTGGTATGCTCAACTAGCGTTTCGGCGCACACAGGCGCCTTTGTCAAGAGCTAACCAAAGTGTGAAAAAGGCGCCACATTTAAACCCACATGGTCCCGCCTATTTTTGTGACGTCATAATTGTATTACGATCACAATGTAAGAGGGCGGGACTAGGGGAGTGACGGCAAAGAAATCTCAACATAGGGAAATTAACCCCTATGATGCCAAAGAGGTAAAATATTTTCAAAGCATCCCTAATAAGAATTCAGTGGCATATATATGTAGTTCTTCTAAAGAATTGAACTGATCATGTATTAGCAAAGGTATATGTAAAAGGAAAATTAATATGGAAAAGAAAATAATGATTAAAGGTAAGTATAAGGACAGAATAATCAAATAGTAATCTGCAGGCAAAATAAATAGAAATTAAATAAAAATTAATAAATAACTGGATATATGAATAGTTAGTTGTTGGTAGAAGAGTAAACCTATAAAGCTTATTATTCCTCCCCATATTATGGGAACCCCCATGATAATAGAATTGGAGGAGAGGGCTGTGGAGTGTAAAGTATAATCCTAACTCAACAATAATGGTTCATATATACAAGTTATAATATAAGAAAGGAGTCTGAGCTGTCCATTGATTAAATCTAACTTTTCCAATTACATAAATAATAGTGATGTGTATAAACATATTTAGATATTTGAATTAAATAAACGGTGCAAATGAGAAGCCTTCATTCAACCCATGAGGTTGTAATGTTTTCAGACGATAAATCCAGAAGCTTTCGCGCTGTCTTAGAAATCTGTCGTAGTCGCCTCTTCTTTTATCTCGTTTTACCAATTCTAAGCCACAAAATCGTAGGCCATTTGATTTGCCTGAGTAATGTTCCTTCAGGTGGCGAGCAATTGGAGTTTCGATACCAAGTTTGGGCGATCTTACGTGTTCCTTGATCCTTTCTTTGAAAGGGCGAAAAGTCTTTCCCACATACTTGCAATCACATTCACAGGTAAGTAAATACACTAAACCCGTGGTGTTGCAATTAAAAAATGAAGTAATAGTAAAGGATTGTTTGTTTTCGCTGTCATACTATTTTGGAATCCCGTTTAATGTACTTACAGGCAACACAGCACCCGCATTGAAAGGAACCAAAAATAGGTCTATTTAGCCAGGTCTTAGTATTGGTACCTTGTGTTTGGAAGTGACTAGGGACTAGGCGATCTCTAAGGTTTCTCCCCCTTCGTGCCGTCATTTCCACTTTGGGGCCTAAAATCTTTTTGAGATGGATATCACCAGTCAAGAGAGGCCAAAATCTCTGAATACCAGACTTCACTTTATCCCATCCTGCATCAAATGTTGCAATCATTCGTGGAGGAGGGTTGGTGGACAGAGGTGATGTGTTAGTCATAAGGGTCTCCCTATCTGATTCAAGAGCTCTTGTATGCTTTTTTCAGGCATCGGTTAGGGTAGCCTTTATCCTTGAATTGTTGTCGCAGAATGTCAGCTTGGATTTTGAATTCCTGAATATTCCTGAATATTGCTGCAATTCCTGCGTGCCCTTAGGTATTGACCTATGGGTATACCTTGTTTCAGGGATTTAGGATGAAAACTATCCCAGGTCAAGAGGTTGTTGGATGCTGTAGGCTTTTTAAAAAGTGTAGTCTGGATGGACTTGTGACTGTTAATTGAGATAGTCAGGTCTAGGAAGTTAAGAGATTTTCCACCAAATTCTGCAGTAAATCTTAAATTGAGATTATGATCATTGATGCTGTGTCTCCATAGTAACGTATACATATATCCTTTAGTGGATACCCATACTGAGGCTATGTCCTCACAGTAACTCACACATAGAGCATATAGTGAATACATAAACTGAGGCAGCGTCCTCATTGTAACTCATACATAGAGCCTATAATGGATACATATACGGAGGCTGTCCCCATAGAAACTCACACAGAGCATATAGTGGACACATATACTGAGGCTGTGTCTCAATAGAAACTCCTATATATATATATCATATAGAGGATATTTATACTGAGACGGTGTACTCACAGTAACTCTTATATAGACCATATAGCGGATACATATACTTAGGTCGTATCCTCCTAGTAACTCCTACATAGAGCATATAGTGGCTACATATACTGAGGCCGTGTCCTTACAGTAACTCATACATGGAGCACATACTGGACACACTCTGTTCATACGTTAGAGCATAAAGTGAAAACATACCGATGCTGTACCACCACCAGATTATGTATGGATACTGAGGCCCTGTGGTCTCATATGCAGTATATTCTTCCCCTCTCTGGAAAAGCCTGCTTATTTGCGATAATGCACAGATAACAGCAATCAATGCCACATATCTTGATAGGAACAAGTGTGTGTGTGGACTTAGAGTTAGAGATTTTAAACCCTATCATATACATGTGTGTACTTCAATCAGTCACCCAAGAAGGTTCTCTTACCTTGGATATTTCTTCAGGACTGTGAAATTCCAGCAGACTTTATACAGCCAGGATATCCATTATTAGCACTCTTTTTCACAATGCCTCATTGCATCATAAGCACTCTTTTGCACAATACCTCCTTGCATTATCAGCACTCTTTTGCACCAAGCATCCTTTCATGTATAAACTTACCTAAATGCTCACCACACAAACCTCCTAAATGTGACCTATTTGTTAGAAGGAAGCCTAATGTAAGCAGCTGGGAGGGACTGAAAGAACAGAGACCCAAGTGCCTATACTAGTTTTAATCTAAATTACTAATGCACTTACCTGAACAGCTGGCGGCCTGTGTTTCAGCTGCAAAATGGGGATTTGAACAACTGACAGCCTAAACTGCTTAAACTATAGGCTTCCATTTGTACCTCATATGCCATCCATCATCACCAGTGGGAGGAGGTTTAACCAACCCCATACACGGTGGAACACATAGAAAAGGAATACCCAGGTAGTCACCTTATGGAAGTGCTGTTTATCTTCAAGGATAAAGGCTTAGACTCGGCTGGGCCTCATGTATGCAGTGGACCGCTGTCATCCCCTCAGGGAGAGAGATAGGTCAGACTCCTGATTGCTGAAGGAGGTACCCAGGCTCCTTACAGATGTTACAGATGTGCTGTTTGCTGGATCTTCAGGGATAAGAGGCTGAACCCTGGCCTGGTTTTATGTTGGCAGTATATCACATTCATCCCCTGAGTGGGTACCCAAGCTGGCCTGTTGCTGGGTCTTCAGGGATTAGAGGCTGAACCTTGGCCTGGCTTCCTGTAGGCAGTATATTGCATTCATCTCCTGAGGAGGTACCCAAGCTGGCCTGTTGCTGGGTCTTCAGGGATAAGAGGCTGAACCCTTGCATGCAGTGGGCCATTTTCATCCCTTAAGGGAGAGGTTGAGTCCGACCCCTGGTCACTAAAGGGGGTACCCAGGTTTGCAGTATTAACAATAGTGCATTGCTGGGTCTTCAGGGCTTAGAGGCTGAACCCGGCATGGCTACAAAAATATTGCCTGGTCAGCATAAAAGAAAAATCTAGGCCTGCATAAGCAGAACTTCTTCCAAACTGTTGTGAAGGACAGGAAAAAAGACTGCCTGATGGGAAGGGGGAGGATCTATTTATACCAGTTTCAGAGTTCTATTTCCTGTCCTTTCTGCTGTGAGGGGAGGAGCTAACCCATGAATAATGTCAGGAAAATAGGTTTAAATATAGATAACACATCCTTTTGTGCTTCCTTCTCCAATACCATAAAACAATTGTTCCTGAGCTATTTAATGAATAAATAAATTGAGAATAATAATTCATCATGTTGGCTACCCTCAAAGATAGCAGTGAATAAATAAAAACAAAGAAACACTTGAATGACCATACCCACTAAGGTGTCCAGAGTACTGTGGCACCACCCCCAATGTAAGTAGTAAAAACATTTTAGAACGGTGGTTAGGTACAATAAAACTCTCCTCCCCACACATAACTTCCTCTTTCTTTGCTGCTCCACATCAGTACAGGTCAGAGTACCACTACCTTGTGGGTGGATGTGAATTTTATATTAGGCCTACTTTAATTGTGGATGGACTTTAGGGGTTTTGTTTTGCTTTCCTCTCCCTTGTTTATTCCATTATTTCTAACTAGTTTTTCCTATCTGATTTTTTCCCTTAGGCCTGTCTAGCCTTTCTCTGGCTGACTTGATCTACCCTTGCAACCCTTTGTACTAGGCACTGTTATGTTAGAATGCATTTTAAAGGTGCTTTCATGAAACTAGGTAATAGTGAGAGGTGCCTTATAATTTTGTTGGGATTTTTATTTTATTTATGTTCTTACTATGGTTTTTGGTGTCAAATATCCGATGATTCTTTCCACATAATTTTTTTCTGCTTCTGGCTGTTAAATAGTTTCTGCAGTTTTTACCTTGCTGCTCCCGTCAACTTCCCGAACACCGGGACCACGGAGTTTACTTCCAGCGGTCCCACATGTTTTTTCTCCACGGCCTCCTTGGACCTTGCACTATTGCCGGAGCCACTGCCTCTTCTTCCTCACCGCATCCATTTTGTCTGCATCATCCAGCCGCGGCTGGCGGTTACCACGGCCCATGTGAGCCCTGGCAACGAGGGGGAGTGTGCGTGACCGCTGCCCATCCCACAGCATTGGAGATACTTCCGTGGGGTAAGCAGCTCCCTGGTGTTCCCCTCTGACGCCAGGGTTCCCTGAGATGGCTGTTATAGCTAACCTTATACTGAAGGTTCATGCTCCTTCTGCAGTGTCATAAAGTTCCGGATTGAGAGTTAACTTCCATCCATCTGCTTTTACCAAGGAACATTGTGTGGTATTTTTATTACACGTCCTGGTTAGATGGTGGGTGTTTTGGATTTCCCTAACACTGTTTATAGTCCTCCCATTCATTTAAATGAGATGGTTTATGTGTTTTAGTATCCCTATATAATTTGTCTTTGTGTGGGATCCTATTTTATTTTATCGTATTATACTGGTATTTTCTCTTCCTTTCATTTTCCTCGTGTGCCACAGGCTTCCTTTCAGGCCTCTTCTCTCTGTGATCTGCTCCTTCCTGCCCTATGGTGTTGGGGTCTATTTTTTTCTCTAGGTGGCATATTTTGGTCGGTTTAGTGTATATTTTCTTACTATAGTACACGTTGTGGTGCATGCTTAGCCCCCCCTCCCCAGTTGCACAGGTTTCTTTCCTGCCCTGTCAGGTTAGGACCTACTTATACAGCTCATGTACTGCTCTTTATGTCAAAGCGTACCATCATGACTGTGACAGACCCTCTGTCCGTGAATTGTAAACTTTTAAACTCTTGTTCGTCTAAATCATTCGTCTGTAACAGATTCACATTTATTCAGTAAAATAACGTGAATATAGTGGTGAGAGCAAACTAAATACTAGATAAAATCCAGATAAAATGAATAAGAGACAATATTACCATATATTACTGACTTGTAGGCATGTCCTAAAAAACAATAAAATAAAGGACATAGTATAGCCTGTTACACAATAAAGCACATAAATATAGGTATAAAATTGCCCACTCACGTGGTGCTGAGCCGTTAAAAAGTGGCTCAGACTATCAGCGCCTTGTAAAGTTGTATTGAAGACTGTAATGCTGGAAGCAAGTATTTCAATGCAGAAATTCCGTCATATGGTATAAATGTTTGACAGGAAAAAAAGCAGGTAAATGAAAAAACTTTTATTGCTTAAAATCACAGCAAAGGAAAATAGTCTCCCAATTGCACTTTTCGACCGATCGCGTTTCGACCGATCACGGTCTTTTTCAAAGTGCTGCATGCTTTATCAAACTTCACATTTAAATATGTTACATTTTGGCGCCAAAAGTTCATGTTCCGGTTCACTTCCGGTTCCGGTTTTTCGATTGTTGCTTCTAGTCATCTGACTTCCTGTTTCCGGTCACGGTGCATGTCAGGATCCATTTCCGGGTCAGCGGCAAATGACGTCCCTATGCTTCAGTATACTTCCGGTTTCGGGCAAATGATTAAAAATGGCTTTTCATTGCGCATGTCCATTAAAGGAAAATGTCTTTACTCCATGGCATAATTATTTTGTATATAATCTTAACTCATATGGGAAATACATTTATAAAAAATATATCGCAAACACAATATGTTATATTCAAGTAAGGGAAAAGAAGAAAGGATGTATTAATAATAAAATACATAAATATATGGAAAACACAAATAAGAAACACACAGCTAATTCATGCACATGCATATAAAGTAGTGTGTATATTCATCTAAATGATGTGAACTTCCACATAAATAAGTGTAAAAAATTTACTTATTCTCAACACCAATATAAATATTCTCATAAATTAGTATAAAACACACAAATACACACATGTTTAGAAAAAGGGGGTAAAAAAGGGAAGAAAAACATAAAAAATATATATATAATATATATAAAAGTACATATATATATATATATATATATATATATATATATAAAATGTATATTATTATAAAAAGGAAGTAATTTCGAAGTCAACGTTAAGGCCTTCAGGGGTCAGGGTGTTGAGGTTGAACATCCACCTCATTTCCGCTTTGCTTAAAATGTTTTCTTTACATCCCCCTCTCCAATGTGTTTGAATCCTTTCTATACCCATAAATTGAAGGCCTTCCGGTTTACCATCGTGGTAATCTAAAAAGTGTTTCGAAACACTATGATTAATAAATGTCTTCTTTATATTATTAATATGTTCTCCTATTCTGATTTTTCATTTCCTTATCGTTTTGCCCACGTATTGATAACCGCAGGGGCAAGTTAAAAGGTATATTACATGAAATAAATGAGTTTACTTTATATTTCTCTTGCGAATTTTTTGGGGAAAAAACTTTTATACATTTATTTGTAGTTCTCTTTAATCTACATCCGGTGCAGTTTCCACAGTAATAAAAACCTACTTGACCTCCTAAAAAATTGTGTTCCTTTTTTTCTTTATCTAAAAAACTGTTTGTTAAAATTTGTCTAAAATTCCTTGCTCCTCTAAAAATGAATTGAGGTTTATCTCCTAAAAAGGGTAACAGATCCTTGTCTTCCTTCAATATATGCCAATTTTTAAAAAAAAAATATTACATAAAGATCTATGGTTGGTACTAAAATCTAGAATAAGTGGGGTCTGCTCTTCTGTTCTTTTTTCTTTAGATTTATATTGCAAAATGGAACCCCTGTCTTTTTTACCTACTTCTTCCCTATCTTTTTTAATAGAGGTGGGATCATAACCCTTATCAATGAATTGTTGTGCTAGATTACATGACTGATTTTGATAATCCTTAAAATCCGTACAGTTCGTTCTTAATCGGAGGAACTGGCATTTTGTTACGTTACTAAGCCAGGGTTTAAAATGACAACTTTGCAAATTGATAAAACTATTGACATCTACTTTTTTAAAATGTGGTCTACTTTTAATTTGATCGGATTCAATAAAAATATCCAAATCTAAAAAGGTGATGTCTTCATTACTTATAGTAGACGTAAGTTTAATGTTCCAATCATTGAAGTTTAAAAAATTCACTAAAGACTCCCTATCTCCTTTCCAAATTATAAAAATGTCATCTATATAGCGCTTATAGAGGACCAGGTTTGTCCCCAGGTCCACACTGGGAAGGACAAAAGTTTCCTCCCAATGGGACATAAATAAATTAGCGTAGCTGGGGGCAAACCTGGTCCCCATAGTAGTTCCCTGGATCTGTAGATAAAAATTGTCTTCATACCAAAATAAATTGTTTTTAAAAATAATTTCTATTGCTCTAAGGATAAAATCAACTTGCAATTCATTAAAATCTCCAAATTTATGTAAAAAATGCCTGGCAGCTTGGCAGCCTCTCTCATGGGCTATATTTGTATACAAGCTGCTAACGTCACAAGTTGCCATAAAATATCCTTTTTCCCCATTTAAAATCTTTTAAAATATTCAGCAAACTTATCGTGTCTTTTAAATAAGTGGGGCATTTTTTAACAAGATCCTGTAAATATTGGTATTGACAATTGGGAGACTATTTTCCTTTGCTGTGATTTTAAGCAATAAAAGTTTTTTTCATTTACCTGCTTTTTTCCTGTCAAACATTTATACCATATGATGGAATTTATGCATTGAAATACTTGCTTCCAGCATTACAGTCTTCAATACAACTTTACAAGGCGCTGATAGTCTGAGCCACTTTTTAACGGCTCAGCACCACGTGAGTGGACAATTTTATACCTATATTTATGTGCTTTATTATGTAACAGGCTATACTATGGCCTTTATTTTATTGTTTTTTAGGACATGCCTACAAGTCAGTAATATATGGTAATATTGTCTCTTATTCATTTTATCTGGATTTTATCTAGTATTTAGTTTGCTCTCACCACTATATTCACGTTATTTGTACTGTATTTATCTGGTGTGATTTGGAGTGATTCACATTTTTGGTGATTTGAGCATTCGTTCTCGATTTTTTTCCTTTTCTCTGTTTTCTTTATATATATATATATAGATTCACATTTATTGTACTAACGGCCCGTCTTTTGTCTTATGACTATGGCCCCTGGGGTGTTTTGCCTTTTAAAAAACACTATTTGTGCATATTGGGACTTAGCACAATGCCCCTTTAAACTTTCGAAATGGTCAAAGTAGAACTTCGAACTACCGAATAGCTGGACCATACACAAGTGGAGTGTGCAGCGAATGTATCTAAACCGCAGCCAAATTGACGAACGGCTGGGTGGTCGCTGTTCGTATAGTCGAACACGTGGCGGCGGCCATCTTGTTTAGTCGAACATGTTCAGCGGTGTTTTGTCGTCGAGTTCATGGAACTCAAATCGGACACGCGACTGCACGAACATCGCTGAACTTTACCTTTTCCGGAACTTTGACTCTTCGACGGGAGTCGAACGGTGTTCGACAATTCGAACGCACTTTGACATTGATGATGTGCACTAACAGTTCCCGTTTGACTATTCGAATGGAACTTAGACATTGAAAATAGACCAGCTGCACAGTCTAATTCTCTGGAACTGTTTTGGGCAGGAAAATGTGTGTGAGGTCGGTCAAAAGAGACTTGCAGGAATTTCCTGAACCCCTGCTCTGATCTGGGTGATTTTTGGATATGTTGTTCACCCAGATAAGGGCTATCCAGGGATGTATGGGGATATTTTAGAGTTTTGGGGTGTTTCTGTACTTTGGGTAAAAACTAGAATTTTCCATTTGGAGATAATTGAGTTGATACAGCAATTAACTAAATTATCTCCCAAACAGAGGGGAGGGTTTGTGTACAATATCTGGGAGTGTTCAAGTGTAAATCTCAGTTTTTATTGGATTGTGAATTTCATGTCCTGTGCCCCACAAGGTCCACCTTGGCGGTAACCTTGTGGGGAAAAAACTGTATAAAAGAAGCAGCTGTACCATTAAACTTTCAGTTCCTACGTTACCCTCAATCTAGAGTCTTGTCTCTTATTGAGGGAAACTGGTATACAGCTATCACACTAGCTCTTGTAAGAGCTTCTCTACTTGGATGCCTGCTGGAATGCTGTGAATACCCCTCACACTCGGGAAAAGGACACCCTCTACTCATCGGGGTAACCGCTACAACGACCTTATGTGTTTATAGTTTTGTTCGGTTTTCAAGGGTCCGCTGTGTTTGTGGTGTTTTCTTCATTATTTTCTTCTGTCTTTAGCTACATATCCTATATCTTATTATATCTATGTAGATATAACAAGGTCATGTATTTTGATTGTTTTTTTTTTCCTTTTTGGTTTACCTGTCCTTTATTTCCTTTCCATGATATTACTTTTCCCTTGATGTACATGTTTTTTTTATCTCAACTTTATTTTTAGCTCTGTTGTTACTTTGTTTTGTGTCTTTGGTTTTTTTTCCTCCCGCTCGGGATGTCGAGAGGCATCACCTCGGCTTACTCTGACTTCCCGGGCGCGGAGAACATCTCCAGCGTTTCCTCAGGCTACCAGCAGCCATCTTGTAACCCACGCACTTGCACGGGATCCAGGCAGCCGTTTTTAGGTTTCTTATTTTTCTAGTACTTACAGCTTATCAGAATGACTCCCTGATTGGACTCATGGGCACGGCCCTAGGCTGTATTGTTGTTCCGACTACTGTCAGTCTTGTTTATTCCCAGTTTGAATCCACCTATGTTTTGATACTGGGAGTAATTTCATTATTAGAGGGTGGGCCCCTCTCATGACTTCAGCCCAACGCTGATATTGCTACAAATTACATTATTAGACGGTGAGCCCCTTGCATATACTCAGCCTGAGGCTGTTGTGGACTCTGATTATATTATAAGAGGGTGCGGCCCTCCAATAACCTCAACAGGATGCTGATATTAATGCAAATTACATGATTAGAGGGTGACCCCCTCTCATATACTCAGCCAGAGGCTGATAGGGTCTCTGATTATGCGGCCCTGCCATAACTCTACTAATATTTATTACAGTATTGGATTCTACTTTCCTTATTGGAGGGCGAACCCATCTTTTGACGCTACCCAACATGGTTATTCTCCCTGCTACCGTCAGCCTTCGTTTATCTTACAGGCTTATACCAATGCAGGGTAGTGGTGTCTTATAAGAGGGGCATCCCTCATAAACAACCCAAAATGGATGTTTGTGCTACATACTGTAGTTTGCCACTGATGTTACCGCTCTTACAATAAGTTTTCTGTCTACCACACCGGAGCCTCTTGGAGACGCGGCATCATAACAGCTGGGAAATTGGAGAGAACCCCTCCATTAGATCTAATGGCTTATCTACAATTTATTTTCTTGATATAGGTGCTACCTGATCAGGCCTGTTTGTGCTGACTGTCACTGTTTGGTCTGTGCCACTGTACCTCTATTTGGGATATACTCACTGAGTTATTACTGGGTGAGACCGTCTCACCATGTTTGCATTTTCCCTGATGCCTTATTGGACAGGGTATGGGCTGTTTGATCTGGCTGTCTCTGGTACAGCTCCTATGATTTTCCCACTTTGTTTGTGCCCCTATACCTCCCAACTAGATTAGTCTTGGAGGTCGTACTTTTAATGGGTGAGCCCCAGTTATTGCAGGTGTGTATGTTATGGTATTATCTGCATTGTATCGAACAGGCAACCACACACTGCTTTTATTATTCACTCCATTGTGGACAAACTCCTCAGGCAGTTTCTCCTATCAGAGGAAGCAAGAGACTTTAATGCATCCAAAAGTGGACATGCACTGCCTCACTCACATGGCGAGAATGAGGAAAACCCGCAACCCCAGTCTGCAAGTACACCATACGCACTGGGCGCATGGAAAGACCGGAGTCCCGGGTCGGCTTTGAGTTCCCTAGCCGTTATCAATCTTGGGATATATGGCTGGACGACCTCTACTCCTCTGAGAACGTAACTGGAGAGCACGATTCGGAGGTGGAGGACCCTCCCCCTGTACACAAATCCCCTCACGGAGGATGCACTGGATTTATCTTTCACTCACCCACCTATTCAGGTACCAACAAGGTTAGCTTCTGGGATTCGATGGGGAACCCCTCTTCGACATCATGTCTTACACAGATGCCACAAAGTCAGGACGCGATCTTCCAATGGAGTATTGCTCACGATCTGTGTCTAGCTCAGGTCAGGCTATCCAACGTTCTCGAAACCCAGGCACAGTCCCTGCTCCTGACAGTTGAAGCCCACCTTTTTGCTATTCTGTTCCCTGGATTCAGCGGACAGTGGTGGATGGGCTATACGTTCTTTATACGTATTAGGCAACGCTATAAAGTCCCTTGACCTATGGCCTACTCTTGATAGTAACATTTTTCAGAAAGTCACAAACACAGGGACCTGTATTCTTTATCTTCTATCTTTGGTGTGACGAGCATTCCATCAGTCCCTCCTCTGGCTTTTTAGCAGGGCTGAACTGCAGCAGGATTGTACATACAGTCATTCGGACTACTCCGCTCTCTCCCTATACAGTTGACAGTCCCACGGAAAGACATCCTGACCCAGACATGCGCAACAAGGTCAGATTCTGTTTCCACCGGTCTACTCTTCGACCCACATTCAACTCCGGCTATGACCAGTGACAGCTCTTCTTCGTTTATACAGGTTCCAGTTACCCCATGGATCCGGACCTCTTCGACGATGATGCCTTCGGATGGAAATCTCCCCCTCTATTTACGTTCCCCTCATTTTTGTATCTCAAGGCATCACAGTCTCCCAGGGCAGTTGATCCTCATTTCGCCCCACGGATACTGTTCTTGGGACTCTGATTAGGCACTACCTTAGGAGTACTTTGACTACCACTATTGCAGGTCCCGCAATCCGACTGAAGTACTGGAGACATCTAGTATGCGACTAGGTTTTTCCCCCGCACTCTTGCCAGCGTAGTAGATCTATTCTCAGAGGAGACAACTCGCTTCATAGGCCAGGAGGGACGGATAGGCTCTATTCGGTCCTGTTACGGACTTGGTTGTGGATTCGGATGCATAGCTTGTGGTTGGAGGGCTGCTGGCATGACAACATCACCTGGTGATCCTGGCATGCTCGGATGAGCCACCTTCCACATCAAGGGTCGAGACCTGGTGGCAGTTTTCTCGCAGGTCCGATCCCGCCAATGATCTTTGGAATTTTGCATCTGCAGAAAAATTGACATAATGCCATCTTTGCTGACTCATAGACGGTATTTTAGGAACCAGGTCACAATCCCCTAGGTACTGAAGATCTAATGGCGGATTTGAGTTTTTCTCCGCAATTTGAGGAACACCGATGACTGGCATCTTCATCAATCGAACTGCCGTCATTTCTTGCAATTTGGAAGGTCTATTCAGGATTGCTCCTGTTATATCCCAGATTAGGTACCAGCGAAACAAGCATCGTTGAATTTATTGGCTGAGCGTTAAAACAGAAAATATGAAGCCTCCTGTCATGTTATAAAATTGTAGATCATGCTAGCTTTAGTGTATCTATAATCTTGATTTTATTAATGACAGGAGGCAAATATTTCCCATCCATTCTTATCCCTCCCTTGTTTGTTAACTTACAAAAGTTTGGGGTAATCAGGCAAATAGGCAACTCTGCTTGTTGTCTCTGCTACCTGTCACTTGCTCAGGTGTCCGCTTCCTACGTAAGGGTAGGGATCTCTGTATATTACGGTATTTCTGATTGTTGACTGGGTGCCTGCACCCATTATCTAACCAACCCTTTTGATTTGTTTTTTCTCGTTTCAGTTTACAGTCAGTCTGTGGTGCCAAGTTTGACATTTCTTCTCGGATGGATGAAGTTGTTGCATTCATTGTATCTAGGACCTAATTTTTTATCCACACTGTTTTTCTGCCTTTTGTTCTGTTTTTGCCACAGCTTGAAATAGGAAGTTATGTGTTGGGAAGGGGAGTTTTATTCTACCTAGCTTTTTTCTGATTGGTTGTTTTTTCTCTGTGTTAATGTGCTGCTGGGGAGTTCTAGTAAAGAGAGACTTGCGCAAATATTCACCTTCTGTCATTAAAGGGACACTATAGTCACCTGAACAAATTCAGCTTAATGAAGCAGTTTTGGTGTATAGAACATGCCCCTGCAGCCTCACTGCTCAATCCTCTGCCATTTAGGAGTTAAATCCCTTTGTTTATGAACCCTAGTCACACCTCCCTGCATGTGACTTGCACAGCCTTCCATAAACACTTCCTGTAAAGAGAGCCCTATTTAGGCTTTTTTTTATTGCAAGTTCTGTTTAATTAAGATTTTCTTATCCCCTGCTATGTTAATAGCTTGCTAGACCCTGCAAGAGCCTCCTGTGTGTGATTAAAGTTCAATTTAGAGATTGAGATACAATTATTTAAGGTAAATTACATCTGTTTGAAAGTGAAACCAGTTTTTTTTTTTTTTTTTTTTTCATGCAGGCGCTGTCAATCATAGCCAGGGGAAGTGTGGCTAGGGCTGCATAAACAGAAACAAAGTGATTTAACTCCTAAATGACAGTGAATTGAGCAGTGAAATTGCAGGGGAATGATCTATACACTAAAACCGCTTTATTTAGCTAGAGTAATTTAGGTGACTATAGTGTTCCTTTAATAAAATTAAGGTTATAGGTACACTAAAGCTAGCATAATCTACAATTTCCACACACTGCTTAGACAGTTGTGTATGGGTTCACAATATGGCTCTCATATTACCTCAATGGCTGTGACTAGTGTTGTCGCGAACCCGGAATTTTCGGTTCGCGAACGGCGAACGCGAACTTCCGCAAATGTTCGCGAACCGGCGAACCGCGCGAACCGCCATTGACTTCAATGGGCAGGCGAATTTTAAAAACAACAGGGACTCTTTCTGGCCACAATAGTGATGGAAAAGTTGTTTCAAGGGGACTAACACCTGGACTGTGGCATGCCAGAGGGGGATCCATGGCAAAACTCCCATGGAAAATTGCACAGTTGATGCAGAGTCTGCTTTTAATCCATAAAGGGCAGAAATCACCTAACATTGACACCTGTCCTCAATGTCCAGCCCTGATACACACTGACACAGAGCAGAATAGAGACTGTTCCCCCTACATAGGGTCACTTGGCAGATATGGATTGACACCTGTCCTCAAAACCACTGATACACACTGACACAGAGCAGAATAGGGACTGTTCCCCCTACATAGGGTCACTTGGCAGATATGGATTGACACCTGTCCTCAAAACCCCTGATACACACTGACACAGAGCAGAATAGAGACTGTTCCCTGTCCACAGAGACCATGATACACACTGACACAGAGCAGAATAGGGACTGTTCCCCCTACATAGGGTCACTTGGCAGATATGGATTGACACCTGTCCTCAAAACCCCTGATACACACTGACACAGAGCAGAATAGAGACTGTTCCCTGTCCACAGAGACCATGATACACACTGACACAGAGCAGAATAGAGACTGTTCACCATCCACAGAGACCATGATACACACTGACACAGAGCAGAATAGAGACTGTTCCCTGTCCACAGACACCATGATACACACTGACACAGAGTGTCCGCGTGAAATAGGGCCGTGAGTAATGACGTCACGGGTAGCCTGCCCATAGTATCGCATAGGGTGGAAGAGCTGATAGGACATCTGAAACGTATTGGGATGGAGATGCTTAATTGTTCTCCAAAATGCTTGACACCACCCCATAGTGAATCTCTGCAAACTTTAATACCATCAGAGGAGGAAGAATGTGGCAGCCCACTGGGATTATTCGAAAAATTTCAAATTGATGATTTTCCAGACCCTGGGGTTGACATTAGTCCAGATTTACATCTTGTGACCCATGAGGATGTTCCAGGCACTACTTGTGAAATAAAGACAGATAATAAAGTGAATGATCCTTCTCCTTGGGACTTGCACCCTGTCGTTGAAGGTGGAGTAGGCAATGGCAAGAGCATGCTGTGGGTAGTCAGTGCAAACACTCTCTTCCCGGTGAATAATGAGGAGACTAACTATGATGACGTTATTTGCGTTGAAAGTAATGATGCCAGAGATCTTTTGAAACCATATGGAAGGAACGAATTGGTTAAAAGAAAGGCAAGAGACCACCTGCATATAGACAAGAATACGCATAAGAGAAAGAAGAGAACAGGTGAAAAAGAGAAGCTGCAGACTGCCGATCTGCAAATAGTTGAGTTATGTCCTGAAGATGTCCGTGTTACCACAGTGCAGACTCTGTTTGATACACTACTGAGGAGAGTCAGAGAAACCCCAGATCTTCACGTATTGGATGAGTCGGTGCGTGGAGTTGCAGAGAACGTAGAACAAGAAATATTTAAACTTTTCCTGTGTACTGACAGCAGATATAAGAATAAATACCGGATCCTCCTTTTCAATTTGAAGGACCCTAAAAATCAGATCCTGTTCCGTTGTGTGGTCCTTGGTGAAATCACCCCACAGTGTTTGGTTCTAATGAGTGCAACGTAAATTGGCAACGTGCACTGGAACAGTTCTGCAGAGCACACACTGAAGGAAGGACTGACAGCTGCTTGAAGACAAGTAACTGCTATTCAATCTATAACAGTGAAAAACAAATTTTGGTTTTAAAAGCACGCTATAGAGACACCAGATATGAGTGGCAACTGTCAAAGTACGCTGGCAGGGTTGTGCAGGGCACACGCTGAAGGAAGGCCTGACAGAGCCGCTTGAAGGACACTGACTGTCTGCTATTAGCTTACACTGGAAACCTTTTTTCTTTGTAAAAGCACGCTAAAGAGACACCAGATATGATTGGCAACTGTCAAAGCACGCTGGCACAGGTCTGCAGAGCACACGCTGAAGTAGGCCTGACACCCAGATGCTTGCAGACAACTAACTGATCTTCTATTACAGTGAAAAAAAAATGATTTCTTTAAAATCTAAAGCTTAAGCTATTGTTAAAACAGATATGAGTGGTGGCACTGACTGTGCAAATGGGCAAGGCATCCAACCTGACACAGAAGCTGGAGGGCAGGCAACTGCTCTTCTATTACAGTGAAAAAAAATTATTTATTTTAAATCTAAAGCTTAACCAATTGTTAAAACAGATATGAGTGGTGGCACTGGGCTAGTGGGCACAGTATCCAATGTGAACCTCACACAGAAGCTGGCAGGCAGGCAACTGCTCTTCTATTACAGTGGAAACAAAATTTTGGTTGTAAAAGCACGCTATAGAGACACAAGATATGAGTGACAACTGTCAAAGCACGCTGGCACAGGTCTGCAGAGCACACGCTGAAGTAGGCCTGAAACACAGACGCTTGTAGACAACTAACTGCTCTTCTATTACAGTGAAAAAAAATTATTTCTTTTAAATGTAAAGCTTAACCAATTGTTAAAACAGATATGAGTGGTGGCACTGGGCAAATAGGCACAGTATCCAATGTGAACCTCACACAGAAGCTGGCAGGCAGGCAACTGCTCTTCTATTACAGTGGAAACAAAATTTTGGTTGTAAAAGCACGCTAAAGAGACACCAGATATGATTGGCAACTGTCAAAGCACGCTGGCACAGGTCTGCAGAGCACACGCTGAAGTAGGCCTGAAACACAGACGCTTGCAGACAACTAACTGCTCTTCTATTACAGTGAAAAAAAATTATTTCTTTTAAATCGAAAGCTTAACCAATTGTTAAAACAGATATGAGTGGTGGCACTGGGCAAATAGGCACAGTATCCAATGTGAACCTCACACAGAAGCTGGCAGGCAGGCAACTGCTCTTCTATTACAGTGAAAAAAAATATTTATTTTAAATGTAAAGCTTAACCTATTGTTAAAACAGATATGAGTGGTGGCACTGGGCAAATAGGCACAGTATCCAATGTGAACCTTACACAGAAGCTGGCAGGCAGGCAACTGCTCTTCTATTACAGTGGAAACAAAATTTTGGTTGTAAAAGCACGCTATAGAGACACCAGATATGATTGGCAACTGTCAAAGCACGCTGGCACAGGTCTGCAGAGCACACACTGAAGTAGGCCTGAAACACAAACGCTTGCAGACAACTAACTGCTCTTCTATTACAGTGAAAAAAAAATATTTATTTTAAATGTAAAGCTTAACCTATTGTTAAAACAGATATGAGTGGTGGCACTGGGCAAATAGGCACAGTATCCAATGTGAACCTCACACAGAAGCTGGCAGGCAGGCACCTGCAATTACATTACACAGGAAAAAAAAAAAAAAAGCAGCCTGATGTTATAGCCCTAAAAAGGGCTTTTTGGGGTGCTGTCCTTACAGCAGAGATCAGATGAGTCCTTCAGGATTGTAGTGGACACTGAATACCCTAGCCTAGCTATCAATTTCCCTATCTAATCAGCAGCAGCTAAACTTTCCCTCCTCTCACTAAGCATGCATCTTCCGAATTAATCGAAAATGGATGCTGGGAGGGAGGTTGGAGGGTGTGGAAGGGAGGGAGTGCTGCTGATTGGCTGTAATGTGTCTGCTGACCGAGAGGCACAGGGTCAAAGTTTGCCCAATGATGACGAATAGGGGGCGGATCGAACTGCGCATGTGTCCGCCCGCCGCGGCGAACGCGAACACGCTAATTTCGCCGGGAACTGTTCGCCGGCGGACAGTTCGGTACATCACTAGCTGTGACAAAGAAATATCTTCTGTGTAAAAAAAAAAAAAAAAAAAATGGTATTTTGAAACAAGCAGCTAGCATGGCTGAATTTATTTTACTTGTGTTTTTTTTTAAGTTGCTTAGGTAATCTTTGGTTTTTGAGATTGCTGTCTCTACGGGAAAACAATAAGGAAATATGGAAAAAATATTATTTTATTTACAGGAAAATGTTAAGGAATAGAACCATTCGACTTACATATAAATGCATGAGGGAAGGATGTGACTAAGCTAAACTAAGCATCCCCTAGTGGAGGGGTTGGCATTAGTATGCCTGGACACTGGGCATGTGTTTACTGGGGTCAGGCACTATTATGAAACTACTACTTGAATCCCATCATGTTTGGAGACGGACACTATTTTGCTGATCGTACTACAAAATGTCATTATTTCTTGGGGTACCACTAATATGCTTCAGGAAAAAAGCATTCCTGGGGATGAAAGTAGACCTCCATAACATAACCCTAACAAACGTAGAGATGGGTGGGCTAATGAGTAGGTCCCCCCCAATAAACATTTATTTGTAATCACCCTCCAACACCCAAAGGAATATGGCATGATATAGCTGCCTGTGATGGGAGTCAATAGAAGTATTGTTGTCTGAGGAGGTAGGAAAAAAAAAAAACCTATGGGCATTGTAAGAAATACTGATAAGAGTGTGTAAGAAAAAAAGATGTGTCTGTCAAGATTATATATGCAATTTCCATTGTCTCTCTTTATTGATAACTGGAGATTCATCTGGTTGTATAGCATCTCATAGGGTTAAGAGGGTAGAGCACAGCAAGTCTGGGACAGTTCCCCACTTTACCAGCTGCCACTTGATCTGGTGGTACTAAATTGTTTAGCCATCCCTTACATATAGGGGCCAATGGACCAATGCATCACAGACCTGTGATTCATTAGTATCTATACAATTTAGGCCAAATGGGTGGAGTTAAAGACCACTCAATTGCTACCTATTGTCTTTTATAACATTAACTTTATAGTGCTCTAAGTAAATTGCTATTAATGATTGTTTTTTTGGTCAGGCAAAATGACGCACTTAAAAGCTGTAAATACTTTTCACATGAAAAATAAAAAAAAAGCAATAGTGGAAGTTTAAAAAAAACTTTTTTTCTGGAGAAAGTCATTGGGAAATGTATTGCTGTTTGAATTAAGTTGCACTGTGCAATGTTTTAGTTCAATAAATCCTGCCTGCCATGCAATAGCCTGTAGTTTCACCTTTGACCTTCCATAAAATATACACTGACACACTTTGTCACTTTCTATCCAGGAAATGACTTTAAACTGCATTGGACAAATCCATTGTTTAAAGAGACAGGTAGAATTGTAAAAGGTTATCACTAACAAAGCAGTTGACCCTTTTCCATTAAAGTCTGTACTAATAACTGATATTGGCTTATAGTCTGTTTTGGGTGCATAAAACATTAAGCTTTATTCTCCCCTTCAGCCATGACACATTAGATTATTCTACCTTAAATGATCCCATCTGTCCTTTAGTTTCAACTTTTTTTTCCTTTCCTTTGGTTTTTCCAAAGCTTTCCTCCTCTTCCATAGCTTTTCTTTGGGCTTTAGACTAAGTGTAAAAGTAGCAGGGGGCCCTTATTAAAGGCTGCCCCTCCTTCTTTCCCTCACCAGTGGCCTTCCAGCCAAACTGTTCTTGTATTACTTTTTGATGAGTTTTCAATTTAGGCCTGCAGACAGGGGAAGAAGGCGACTTTAAAAAAAAAAAAAAAAAAAAAATGCAACAGATGGGGCTGATTGTGTTCTATAGGCAAATTAAGGAAGACATCTGTAGCTCCAAAATACTGGTGGTCTGAAGCAATTAGTCCACTGTGAAAAGGGGCCTCTCAGTGCCTCCTCCATCCAATCGAATCTGAGGGAGGGCTCACGTTACAATGGCCTTGACCACAATTCAATGAGCCAAAAAAGAGAGATTAATCTAAGAGGAGCTAGAAGCAAGGCAGGAGTAGCAAAACATTTTCTGCTTGAAATTTTATGATTACATTTTTAAAATGCATTTTATCACTAAAACTAAGACAGACCTTTGCACATACATGTCAAAAGATTTATGTATTTTTCTTACAATGCTATTTTAAAATCACATAGAGAGTAACTTCTGGATTAGAAATTGTTTATCCACCTTGCAGACAATTGTAATGTTTGATATTATTGTGAAAAGCTGATCTTAAAAAGGGGGGAAGGGACACTTACTATGCTAATTAAAAAAAGTAGGATATTCAAAATTTTTTGTATCTCATCTAATTTTAGAATGTGGAGAAATTATAAAATAATATAGACAAACCTGCATTCAGGATGATAATGAGCCATTAACAATGCTGGATTTTGGGCAGGAACAATATAAAGAGTAGTGATTTCTATCACCCTAGAATCACACCCCAGCTATTGTTCTGGTGAGTGAATCACAGCTGTCACTGAAAGAAAAATTTGTTCTGGTTTTTCTCCTGTTAGACTCTGTCAGTGGGAAAAGAAAAATTTGTTTCTGGTAAAGAAAAATGTATTGTGATTTTTCTCCTGTTTAGACTGGCAGTGAATGCATTAATATCATTCAAAAATTATTTTTTTTAATTCTTAGCTGCTGTACATTATCGTAAATGTTACGTTATTTAAAAAAATATATGCACAACAAATATTTGTATTAGTTCATTTGAAATTAAAGTTTTCATACAACATGTATAATTATGATGCAGTGAACATTTTAAATAGAAACTAAATACATTCTATAGGGGTAAAATATATATAAATAGGTTAATATAAAGTAGACCATTAATAAGTGGTTTGCTTATCACCTGTAAGCCTGTAAGCTTTCATACATGTTTTTCATATATATATATATATATATATATATATATATATATCTCAATGAATACTATTCAGCCAAATTTCTAGGATGTATATAAAACCTTTTATACTGGTGAAATGATTTCATAATGAATGGTTAGATCCATCAGTGACTCTTGAATCTACTAATGAGAGACTAGGAAATTGATTTGGACCTGGACCTGAATAAATCTACTCTGTGATTTTTCTAAACTGATAACACCCTGAAACAGTTAGTAAAATAACAACAAATATGATATCTACTTAATCGTGCTGTACCAATGGTGGCATGCTTTCTGGTCAGCTTTTGGTCACTTATCTTGTATTTTATGGGATAATTTTATTATGGATTATATTATGCAATATACAGTGGCACAAACAATTTTTGAATTATGAATATTTTTTCAATTTTCTTAATGTTTTTGGAAGACTTTCTGTAATTTCTATAAAGTTATTATAGGTAGGGATAAAATTTAATTTATAATTTGGGGCAATATTAATGGAACTTCTTTACTTCTGGTCACATGGTGGTTACAGTGTAGGGGACTGTACAATCCCTAGTCCCCTTTTAGTGTAAGAGAGATTATGTTATTGGGACTGGGATGTTTGGAAATCATCACATTCTTAACTGTATAAGGTACAGAGGTTGAAGATATTGGTGCATAATATTTGTTGTTGTTTTTTTAATTCTTTATTTTTGCAGTGTATAGTTTGACAGATAAGCATGTATAAACATGAATGCTGCCGCAATATAAAAAGTCAGGAGTGAAGAAACAAGATGAGCATTAGAAATTCCTAGATTTGACTATAAACATGACGTAAAGTCAGGATTTTATTAATGACACAGAGGCGAGTATTATGCAAAAACAAGAGAAACCATATTATCCTTGTAAAGCGAAAAAAAATGCATAGTAACACAATTAAACAATCACAATATCGAGGGAATATACATAAAAGTCATGTCTCTCAGTAGCTCCACCTCTTTCCTGCAAAAACCCAAAGACCTGTAAACAAAACGAAGCAGGGCCAATTTAGACATCCAACAGTGACCCAAATTGAAACAAGAAATTCAAGCTAAAAGAGAGGAAAAGAGAAAAAAATCTGGTAATATCCAAGTATCATAACTGGTAAAACTCAATCATAGCCATAAAATTAGGTAGTCAAAACGTTAAGCTAAAATGTTAATGTCAATCAAAATCTGAAAGAATTGTTCATAATAAAAATTACCCCACTTACCTAGAATGAAAAACTAGGATTATGAGAACAGAAGACATTTAAAGCAATGTGAAGAAAAAACACTTACCTTATAGCATATAACTCCCAACCCAAAAAACAGACCACTTAAGGGAGAGTGGGTGGGAATAATACTCACCTCCATGTCATTAATAAAATCATGATTGTGACAAACTCCCCTTCCCACGTGAGTTTGCCACGAGCTTGTGGAGGAGCTTGCTTGCCAGTCTCCTGCCCATAGACTATGGGCCCTGCAGGGAAACCTGTGAAAGACTACCGAAGATGATCGACCTTTAGCACTGATTTCATGGAACTGTTTGTGGCATAGGACAATGTGCACGTTGGGTCAAAATTTTGACTACCAGGAAATTCCTGATTTTTGGATACGTTGGTCACCCAGATCAGGGCTATCAGTGGTTTTTGTTGTATTTTTAGGGTGTTTTGAAAAAGTGTGTTTTTTCTGTGCTTGGAGATAATTGGATTAGAATTAGTACAGTTACTGATCCAACTATCTCTTAAGCAGAGGGGAGGGATTGTATGCTTTTTGTCATCTTTTTAAACACCTTTGTCATTGGTCTGTGACTTTGTACTTCAGTCCCCCACAAGGTCCAGGGGGGAGTGGCCCTTGCATGGGGACATGCATTTTGTGGCTGCCTTTAAAGTATTCCAGCTTGCACTCCAAAACTGCGTGTCATCCGGGTATTGGAGGGAAGGAAGATTTAACCTTGTGTCTGCTGTTCCAGCTTGCAGGGCATTCAACAGGAAAGTCCTTGTAAGTACTAGATCTCCCAGGACTGAGTGTCGTCCAGTGCCTGGGGGTGTCCATTTGGCTCCAGGAAGGAGCAGTTCCAGGGCCCCAGTCAAGCCACTGCAACTGTGAGCAGATTTTCCCCTGTTTCAGATAGGAAGCGGTCCTTGGCAGAGGTATCCAGCCAGGGGTACAGGGAGCTCCATTACATTGGTTGGCAGCGATAAGATGGCTTCCTAGCCTTGGGAAAACCAGCACTACTGCATTATGGAAGGCAAGTACTGCCGGGCAGTCTCCGGCTTCAACCCAGACTCCAGCAGCGAGTACAGGATGTGCTGTTCAGTATGGAGTAACCTATCCCAGAGGATAGAGGGACAGAGTGGAGGGTGACGCTTCTAACCGATCTCTGGAAGGAGGACCTCAATCAAATTCGACCGTTCCGGAGTGAGGAAATCCTGACCACCAACCAGCGGCAAGCGGAACAGCTAGAGCTGCGGATGCCATTCCTGGGAAAACAGACCTCAGAGGAATGGGTAAGTGAACTGGAGACACTAGTTGAGACTGAGGTGTGGCTGGATTATTCCTACCAGGCTCTGTGGTGACATGCCTACCACCTCTACCTGTGGCTGTTTGAGTATAAGTGTATTTAGGGGGGAGACCACAATGGCCCTGGTTTGTTGTGGGAGGCTTTTGAAACTAGTCTTTGGTTCATAGAAAACGTCAGTCTCTGCTCCAGCCTTACAGGGATGCTGAGTAGCCTGCCCAGATCCCCAACCACAGTCAGAGCTATCAGGAGTATGGACAGTTGGTCCTACTCCCCAGTGGCAGCTTACCTTACAGGGAGAAGAGACGGTCGGTCTTTCTCCCCAGCGGCAGTGTATACTACAGGTAGTGGAGACATTCAGTCTCACTCCCCAGCAGCAGTGTGCAATACAGGGAGTGGAGGGTGTCGTCCTTCCTCCCCAGCGGCAGAGTGTATTACTGGGAGAAGAGACGGTTGCCCTGTTTTCCCAGTGGCAGACAGAGTTACAGGGAGTGGAGACAGTCGGTCTCACTTCCCAGCAGCCGAGCATGTTACAGGGAGTAGAGACAACCACACACGAGAAGGATTTGGGAATTGTTATAGACAACAAATTAGGTAGCAATATGCAATGTCAATCTGCCGTTGCTAAGGCCAGTAAGGTTTTGTCATGTATAAATAGGGGCATAAATTCTCGAGATGAAAATATAATTTTGCCTCTTTATAAATCGCTGGTAAGACCACACCTTGAATATGCTGTGCAATTTTGGGCACCTGTTCTAAAGAAGGATATCATGGCACTAGAAAAAGTGCAGAGACGAGCTACAAAATTGATAAAAGGAATGGAGCATTTTAGTTATGAAGAAAGGTTAAAAAATGTAAATCTCTTCAGTTTGGAAAAACGGCGCCTTAGAGGGGATATGATAACATTATACAAATATATTCGGGGCCAGTACAAACCATTATCGGGAAATCTATTCATAAACAGGGCTATACATAGGACACGAGGTCACACATTTAGGCTTGAAGAAAGGAGATTTCATCTAAGGCAAAGAAAAGTTTTTTTTACAGTAAGAGCAATAAGGATATGGAACTCATTGCCAGAAGAGGTGGTTTTGTCAGAGTCTATACAGATGTTTAAATTGCAATTGGATAAATACTTGCAAAAACATAACATACAGGGATACAATTTCTAATTAGTGGGATAATAGCTGCTTGATCCAAGGAGACATCTGACTGCTATTTTGGGGTCAAGAAGGAATTGTTTCCTAGTTTGTTGCAAAATTGGAAGCGCTTCAGACTGGGTTTTTTGCCTTCTTTTGGATCAACAGCAAAAGCATATGTGAGGAAGGCTGAACTTGATGGACGCAAGTCTCTTTTCAGCTATGTAACTATGTAACGGGCCCTACTCCCCAGCGGCAGGGTGTGTTACAGGGAGAGGAGTCAATCGGTACCTCTTCCCAGCGGCAGGGCGAGTTATTGGGAGTGGAGATGGTTGGCGTCTCTCCCCAATGGCAGTGTGTGTTAGAGGGAGTGGAGACAGCTTGTTATAGACAACAAACTATGCAACAATGTGCAATGTCAATCAGCAGTGGCTAAGCCCATGAAAAAGGGCATTCATTCTCGGGATTAGAATATAACTTTGCCTCTTTATAAATCACTGGTAAGAACACATATTGAATATGCTGTGCAATGTTGGGCACCTGTTCTAAAGAAGGATATTATGGCACTAGAAAAAGTGCAGAGGCGGGCTACAAAATTAATGAAAGGAATGGAATATATCAGCTATGAAGAAAGGTTAACAAGTTTAAACTTCTTTAGTTTAGAAAAACGTTGTCTGAGAGGGGATATGATAACATTATACAAATACATTCGGGACCAATACAAACCATTGTGTGGAAATCTATTCACAAACCGGACTTTATATAGGACACAAGGTCATGCATTTAGACTGGAAGAAAGAAGATTTCGTCTAAGGCAAAGGAAAGGTTTTTTTTACTGTAAGAACAATAAGGATGTGGAATTGTCTGCCTGAAGAAGTGGTTTTATCAGAGTCCATACAGATGTTCAAACAGCAACTAGATGCATACTTGCAAAAACAGAATATTCAAGGATATAATATTTCAATGTAGGGTACTAGCTGCTTGATCCAAGGATAAATCTGACTGCCATTCTGGGGTCAAGAAGGACATATTTTTTTCTTGGTTTGTTGCAAAATTGAAAGTGCTTCAAACTGTTTTTTTTTTTGCCTTCTTTTGGATCAACAGCAAAATACAAATGTGAGGAAGGCTGAACTTGATGGACACAAGTCTCTTTTCAGCTATGTAACTATGTAACAACCGGTCTCGCTCCCCAGTGGCCATATGCATCACAGGGAGAGGAGCGTATCGTCCTCTCTCCCCAGCGGCAGGGTACTATACAGGGAGTGGACAGGGCCGGCCTTAGGGGTGTGCGAGCTGTGCGGCCGCACAGGGCGCCATGGAGCAGGGGGCGCCGTGGATTTAAAAAAAAAAAAAAAAAAAAAAAAAATTTTTTTTTTTTTTTTTTTAAAAATTTGCAGCGGGGGCGGAGCTTACCGTGCGGCGGGGGCGGAGCTAAAAGCGCCGGAAAACGGCTGCAGGGGAAGCAGGAAGGAGTCCCTGCTTCCCCACCAAACAGTCACCAGGAGCTGCACTGCCTCCACAATGAACTCCACAGGTAACTGTGGGATTGTCAGGTGAGTGTGACTCTCTGCCTGTGTTTATTATTGTCTGTGTGTGTATGACTGTCTGCCTGTGTATGTCTGTGTGTATGACTGTCTGCCTGTGTGTGTGTGTCTGTGTATGACTGTCTGCCTCTGTGTGTGTCTGTGTGTATGACTGTCTGCCTCTGTGTGTGTGTATGACTGTCTGCCTCTGTGTGTGTCTGTGTGTATGACTGTCTGCCTCTGTGTGTGTCTGTGTGTATTACTGTCTGCCTCTGTGTGTGTCTGTGTGTATTACTGTCTGTGTCTGTGTGTATGACTGACTGTCTGCCTGTGTGTGTCTGTGTGTGTGAGACTGTCTGCCTGTGTGTGTGTGTGTGTGTGTGTATATGACTGTCTGCCACGGTGTGTATGGCTGTCTGCCACTGTGTGTATGGCTGTCTGCCTCTGTGTGTATGGCTGTCTGCCTCTGTGTGTATGGCTGTCTGCCTCTGTGTGTATGGCTGTCTGCCTCTGTGTGTATGGCTGTCTGCCTGTGTGTGTCTGTGTGTATGGCTGACTGTCTGCCTGTGTGTGTGTGTGTGAGACTGTCTGCCTTTGTGTGTCTGTGTGTGTGTGTGTATGACTGTCTGCCTGTGTGTGTGTGTGGATGTCTTCCTGTGTGTGTGTATGGCCGTCTGACTCTGTGTGTGTGTGTGTGTGTCACATACAACCAATACACGCATATCACACACTGTTAATACACCCATTACAAATATCACACATAGCATACATATCACACACAGTCATCACACCTACTATCACATACACAGACAACACAAACATTACAGCATACATGGATGGACGGGGGGGGGGGGGGGGGGCGCTGTGAAGATTTTTCGCACAGGGCGTCAAAATGCCTAAGGCCGGCCCTGGGAGTGGAGACAGTTGGCAGCCAGAGACACCTTCTGAGGGGACAGTCGGTTCTCCTCCCCAACCACAGAGACAAGCCCCCTGGCATGGATGGTGCAGATGAGAACAAGGTCTCTGCACCAACCCTACATGGATGCTGGGCAGCCTGCCCAGATCCCCAACTGCGGAATCCCGGCCAAGATCAGGATGTCAGCGGCTGCTCCCCTGACATCTTCCCAGCGGAAGAGCTGGCACCCGAGCAGAGAGCAGTCGGCCTCTGCCCGCCTCTTTCCCTTTATCCAGTGCCTGAGATTACACAGGCCACCCCAGCTGTAACATTGGCTACAGGGCTGCCCTACCTACCTCTATGTTCTGGGGCCTGACCACCCATCAACCAACCCAGCTGAACTGATGGATATGGGGAAGAGCGCCGCTGGCCTCTGCTAACCTGGCATGGATGAGGAGAACTGTGCCCTCCATCCCCAGTGTTCCCAGCGACAACTTGGTCCAACCATGGGGGAGTGCATCCAGGTTATTTTCCTGCAGGACCCTGGATGTATAAATGGGCGCTTGGGGCAGCAGGCCTTCTGGACAACTACGCCTTTTGGGAAAGGCCACCAGACTATCACAGACCCAAACCGATTGGAGGTCTGGGGTCTGGATAGTCTCTCCGGGAGGGGGAAGATATGTGACAAACTCCCCTTCCCACGTGAATTTGCCACAAGCTCCTGGAGGAGCTTGCTTGCCAGCCACCTACCCACAGACTATGGGCCCTGCAGGGATACCTGTAAAAGTCTACTAAAGTTTGCCGACCATTAGCACTGATTTCATGGAACTGTTTTGAGCATGGGACCATGTGCACGGTCGGTCAAAATTTTGACTTCAAGGAAATTCCTGAACCCCTGAACTGATCTGGGTGATTTTCTGATATGTTGGTCACCCAGATCAGGGCTATCAGAGAATGTAACATTTGTGGAGTTTTATGTATTTTTAGGGGTGTTTTGAAAAAGTGTGTTTTTTCTGTGCTTGGAGATAATTGGATAAGAATTAGTACAGTTACTGATCCAATTATCTCCCAATCAGAGGGGAGGGATTGTATGCTTGTATATGGGAGTGTCATGTATTTAAACACCTTTGTCATTGGTCTGTGACTTTGTACTGCATCATGTTAATAGTAAAATCTAGCAATTGTATTAAAGACATGGAGGCTCTTATTATGCAAGTTCAAAGCTGAGCGATTACATGTGAGGAAAACTGTTCAACTGGGCAAAAATAGAAATATCGAAAAGTAGACTCATGAGACTAGTCAGCCACCCATAATGTCTTCGAAGTTGCATCCCACGGAGGAAGCCTTAGCACCCCGCACCGAATGAGGGATCAACTCCCGCCAAAGACAGTAGTCAATAAATCCATCATGCTAAAGTAGGCACGGAGACTGGAAGATGGGGATTTTAGAACAAAATAAAGAGGGGACAAAGATCCTGTGACTGAAGAGGTTGCGTACTATCAAGGTAAGCCTTCAAGCACCGAACAGGACATAATGCAGGTATGTCTGAAAATCTAGGAAGAGGAAGACTTAGTCCTGCAATAAATGTTAATGGAAGTCCCTTCAGGTACAAAGGTCACAGCATCCCAGTCCAGGGCTGGTACATCTGAAACTCGTTTACACGATAATAGACAAAACAACATCAGCAACTTAGTCGACAGTTTTGTAAGTGTCAAATCTTGATTAGGAGACAACAAAACCACTTACTGTAGTACGAGATTGAAGTCCCAAAATGCAAAATATCTAGCTCAAGGAGGCCTAGAAAGACAAATCCCTCTTAGTAGATGACAAACAAAAGGATGCCATACAACTGGAGAACCATCAATGCCATGATGACCTGACGAAATGGTCAATCTGAACAGATTGATGGTACCGTAAGTCTTATCTGATTCAAAGAGAGGAATTGCAAAATCATATTTAGAGAAGCAGATAAGGGGTCCACTGATCGTTAATTGCACCAACTAGACCATGATTTCCATGCTGACTGTTAGGTGTATCTAATGCCTGGAGCCCATGCATTCGCAAGGATATGGAGAGTTGACTGTGGAACATTCAGGAACATCCAGGATCCCTGGAAAAGAGCCACACCATAAGGTGGAGGAGGCCCTTCTGCACTAATTTGTGAGATCTCTGGATCGAGAAGGAAAGATGGCAAGGCTGGTATCAATCGCGGTTAATCCATTGACATTTCCTTTAGTCAAGGGAACCACGACTGTGACCTCCACAGCGGGGTGACCATCACCAATGAACAATCGTGACTGTGCAGTTTTGACAGAGTTCGAGAGATTAGGTTGAATGGAGGAAAAGCATAGTACATAGGAAAGCATATTTCGCCAAGGCAGCAGGGTCTGGTCTCCAGCTGGAGAACTGATGTATTTTAGTCAGGTCTATGTCCGACGGAACTGTTCACTCTTGGACCATTTTGAGGAAGAAGCCTTTGAGTTGTGTTTCCGTTTGTTGGAGAAAGAGTATCCCCCCAAATCCATCTTTGACTTATGACTAGATGGACCCCTATGCCCTTCTTGGATACCAGGAAAAGGTTGCTCATAAAACCTGGATCAAAATAGGGTATTTCTTGGATCATGCTCTTTGCGACCAGTTCCTGAATTTCTAAGAAAATGAGATTCCTGTTATCTGGGAAGAGACAATTCTTCAGGCAGGTACGGTTGAAGCGGGATGGAAGTTAGGTCGAGGTGATAACCTTAAACAGTCTGTAAAACCCCAGCTTCTGCTGTTAACATTACCCAAATGTGATAAAACTGGGCTAATCGGCCTCCCACTCTTACATGATAGGAGGGGAAACCAGGGTACTCATCATAAGGTCATTTTCCTGATTGTGGCTCCTTGAGAGCCATGGGAGTTCCATGGACATCACCAGGAAGGGAAGAACTGAGAAGGTTTAAACCTCTGGAAGCCACACTGGGTAAAGAAGCTTCTGTAACCACGCCGGGTGGACACCTCCTATTTCTCCTGGCCCCACCATAAACCTTAGGGGAAAAAACCCTTTTCATGTTTGCCTGCACTTTGTCAATGGCCATAAAGGTCTTGACAAATGAGCCAAGGTCTTTTACAAATGATTCCTGAACAGCATCCCTTTGGCAGCCAGCCCCGGCTCTGACACCAATTTTGGGTCCATTTTTAACAATATCGCCTTGAGGCGATCTGCTGACATGGCAGAGTTTGCATTACCTTGGAGGCAAATCACCTGCTGCACCCAGCCTACAGCTAGGTCAAAGTCAAGGGTGGACTTGCCCGCTTTAGCGGATTCAAGTAATTCATAGACTTTAGACATAGGTCCCAGAGTATCTAGGATCTTATCTCAAAATCAAGATATCAAGTAAATAGCCCACCTCCTCCTCCCCAGTAACTGGACAACACACAGTTCTGGAAGTACAACTTTATTCTGCCACACACGGCTTTTATGCATTGCCCCTAGCATGGGGTTTCCACATCAAGAATCCAAGAGTTTCTTTCCCAAGAGCCTTTGTGTTTGAGAGATAATTGAGCTCAAATTAAGCTAACATAATAATAACTCAATTATTTCTCAAATACAGAAACTTACATACATTTTTAACATACCCCAAAAATACACGAAAAGAATACAGAAACCCCACAAAATGCCTGATGAAAGTCCACAAGATGGACTGAAACGTTGATCTATTTTAAAGATCCAGATAAACTGGAATAAAAGTTATTTTTTATTGGAAATTCGTGAATGCAGCCACATTACCTTACCATTTGGATACTTAAGCCCTGGTATTGCACCCGGTTTGGCAAGTTTGGAGGCTGAGTGCAAGGTACATTCTATATATATTTATATATATATATATATATATATATATATATATATATATATATATATATATATATTAGTCAATAGTAATATGATACATAAAAAATAACAATATCAAATATTATGATGTTAAAAAAACTTCTTATATTTAAAGAAGTTTTTAAAACATTTACTTATATTGAACCTTAGTGTGGGATAATTTTTTCACTAATAATACGCATTATTGTTGTGGTACCAGTTCCCTTTTTGGGAAATGAGACTCTCTTGATTTTGTGCCTGGTACTGGGTGTAAATGTTTTTTCTTGGTGACAACCTCGCCCAAAGAATAGCTGCATTACATCAAGAGAGCTATAGTGAGACAAGTCAGCCTGAATTCAAAGAGTGGCAGTGACTCAGGGATGTCAGATGTAAAATAATTAAGAGGTATCCAGTCATCAGCAGCATGAGCAGTGCCAGGGGAATCAATGCTTTCGACTGAGGGCCCTGCAGTCAGAGGCGTAGCGTGGGGGGTGCAGGGGGGGCCGGCCGCACCGGGCGCAACATCTGGGGGGGCGCCAGGGGTGTATTAGCCGCGAGGCAAACAAGGCATTTGCCTTGGGCGGCATTTTCCAGGGGGCGGCAAAAAAAGCCGCCCCCAAATGCCCAAGGCAAATGTCTTGTTAGCCTTGCGGCTAACAGACATGCCGGCGGGCTGCTAGGCTGGGCGGGCGGCATTGGTGGGCAGCCGGCGAGGGAGCACTTCCTCTGAGCTGTCTGCTCAGCTCCCTTGCGCGCCACAGAGTGAGGCTGTGAGCCGGAATATGACGTCATATTCCGGCTCCCAGCCTCACTCTGCGACTCGCGAGGGAGCTGAGCAGACAGCTCAGGGGAAGTGCTCCCTCGCCAGCCTGCCACCCGCCAATGCCGCCTGCCCAGCAGCCACTGGACCACCAGGGAGGAAGAGAACCCCCTCCCCCCCCCAGCATTCCCAAAGGTAAGGATGCTGGGGGGGTTACATTTAAAAAAAAATATGTGTTAAAAATGTGTGTGTGTGTCTGTTAGTGTGTGTATGTATGTCTGTTAGTGTGTGTGTATCTGTTAGTGTGTGTGTGTGTGTCTGCTAGTGTGTATGTGTCTGCTAGTGTGTATGTGTCTGTTAGTGTGTGTGTGTGTGTGTATCTGTTAGTGTGTGTGTCTGTTAGTATGTGTATGTATGTCTGTTAGTGTGTGTGTATCTGTTAGTGTGTGTATGTGTCTGTTAGTGTGTGTGTGTGTGTGTGTGTCTGCTAGTGTGTATGTATGTCTGTTATGTGTATGTATGTCTGTTAGTGTGTGTGTATCTGTTAGTGTGTGTGTGTCTGTTAGTGTGCGTGTCTGTTAGTGTGTGTATGTATGTCTGTTAGTGTGTGTGTGTGTCTGTTAGTGTGTGTGTGTGTCTGTTATTGTGTGTGTGTGTCTGTTAGTGTATGTGTGTGTTAGTGTGTGTGTGTGTGTCTGTTAGTGTGTGTGTTTCTGTTAGCTAGTGTATGCGTATCTGTCAGCGAATGTGTGTGTGTGTGTATTTAGAAGGCGGGGAAGGGTTGGGTTGGGGTGGTGGGGGAAGGGTTGGGTGGGGGTGGCGCGGGCGGGAGGGGGCGCCTGAGTTTTGTCCTGCCTAGGGCAGCACAAAACCAGGATACACCACTGGGGGGCACGCTCGCACTCGCAGCTCTCTGCCCCTGCCTGGCTCACTCACTCTCTCTGCAGTGCCGTCGGGTCGCCGCCCACTGTGGAGGGGGGGTGCCAGGCGTGCGGTGCGGTGGGTGCGAATAGAGAGCGAGGGACTATCTGGGGGAGGGACAGTGCAGCGGCCGCCCAGTGCAGCGGCCGCCCAGCGCAGCGCTGAGCGCGGGAGAGAACCACACCAGACCAGCCCAGGCAGCAGCAAGAAGAAGCTGGCAGCGGCGGCAGGTGACACAGGCCAGAGAGGAGAGAGGGAGCCAGTGGTGACAGACGCTGCAGGAGGAAAACCTAGGAGGACCTGGAGGAGAAAACCTAGCCTGCTGACTGCTGTGATCGGGTCCGGGACAGCCGGTGAAAAAAAAGGTAGTAGTCAGGACTGACTGGAGTAGTACTGGGCTCAGTGGGCTGGTTGTGTAGTGCTAGCAGAGCATCTCCCAAACTGAAGTTTCTTTGGGATGTTCCCGGTCTGCAGGTCAAGACTGGCATGTTGAGCTGACCAGATGGATTGAAGTTTGGTTGGTTCAACAGTGACGAGACAGATTTCGATCCATATGTAGCTGCTCCAGCTCAACATAAGTTGATGTAAGCCAGGGGGTCTAGGCCTAGCAACCTTTAATTTATTTTATTTTTTTGCTGATAGAGTAAGGCAATAGGCATGAAGGTGAATAAACATTATGTTAAGAGTAAAGAAATGGTTATACAATGAAGGGGTTCTAAAAGTGCAGCAAGGCAAGAAAGTGATTTTTTTTTTATTTTTTTATTTTAGCAGAATACTACACCATATTATATAAATATATATATAATAGCATGGCCCATGCTAGGTTACTACATTTGTATATTTGTATTCATAGACCTGCTGAAAATGTGGAGAATGTGTAATGCATGTTCGCACTCAATAAAGTGTTGGAAAATAAACTTGTATTTAGATGCATTTTACTTTAATTACATAAGTATTTTCATAACAAACAATACATGTGCTTGGGGGGTAAGGGTTTCTTTAACTAATCTAGTGGAAGAGACTCGAGTGCTAAAATCCACGGGTTAGGGGGCGCAAATTACTTGCCTTGCCCCGGGTGCTGACAACCCACGCTACGCCACTGCCTGCAGTATCTGGTCAGCACCAGCAATTATTATTATTTTTATTTGGTTTACTTTAGTACATTTGTTGATTAATTTTGCCTGTCTTTCTGTCTTTTTGGTTATTTTTTTTTGCTAATATTTGATAAGTTGTACATATATTTTTTCAGTTTAGATATGCTTTTCGATTGCTTTAGTCTTAATATTGTGAGCTTCTGAGATCTATGAGATCTATGATTTAATGAGATGTTTATAATTGTATATAGAATGTACTCTATTAGAGATATTCTGTCTGTGACATCTATATGATGTGCTGTATTTGTCTTTTGACTACATTTTTTCTATTTGCATGTCTGCTGTTCTTTTCTGTGTTGAGTCTTTGCCTTAATAGCCTTGATTCTCCTCTTTAAATTGATTTATAATCATTATAAGATATTCTAAGTAATGCCCATAATCTTGATATGGTATGTGAAATGCTTTTAACACACCTTATTCTGGGTCACTCTTCTTATTGGGTATTAAGTGACACCTTCATAGTATATATGATGAGACAATCTTTTTCTATTTTTTGTTCACATCTTTTTAAAATGTTTTGCACTTTATGCACTTTGCACTTTACAGTTCTATATTTCTATGATAACAGATAGATAATCCATGAAGAGATTTCATGCATTTCACTGGCACACTCGATATATACACGCCAGAACATTATACCGATCTTATAATTGTGTTTGTTTATCGGTATCCTAGTAACACCATGTCATCACATACGCATCACGTGACCGTGGTGGTTTCACTTCCTGTTTCACTTCCGGGTGTGCATGAAGGGATTCAGGGGTTTCTTCACGATTGGTGAGTACATTTTCTTATTTCCTATATATATAACTTTTGTAGCTAGGTACATTGACCTTGCATTATTGTTGTGGTACCAGTTCCCTTTTTGGGCGATGAGACTCTCTTGATTTTGTGCCTAGTACTGGGTGTAAATGTTTTTTCCTGGTGACAACCTCCCCTAAGATATTATGCCCAAAGAATAGCTGCATAACATCAAGAGAGCTATAGTGAGACAAGTCTGCCTGAATTTAAAGAGTGGCAGTGACTCAGGGATGTCAGATGTAAAATAATTAAGAGGTATCCAGTCATCAGCAGCATGAGCAGTGCCAGGGGAATCAACGCTTTTGACTGAGGGCCCTGCAGTATCTGGTCAGCACCAGCCACTCTCTGAGGCACTGTTTAATGCTTCTGAGTTGGCCGTTAAAATTCCATAGGCCTATCAGGCACTAAACTACCAAAGCATGATGTACAAATAAACATTAACTTTTACAAAATAACATATTTTTTACTTTTTAATGCTTTTTTATTTTACTTTTTTCAAATAAAGAATCAGCTATCCCTGGGCAGGGAAAGGGTTTACTTAAAAAAAAAAAAGAAAAAAACTAGGATAAAGGTGGTACTAAAACTTTAAAAACATGTTTTAGATTGCAGAGAGAAACTGTTAAATACCGATCCATCTTTCTTTATTTCACAACTCACGTGATGAAGAGAGGCAGATCAGATGTCCAGGCAGCACTGTGATCACTGTGGCTGGCTGTCACAGCAATCACATGGTCTGAAACATTGCGATGTGCTCCTGCAGGTATGCCTTGGCCATCAAGGCAGCCATGAACAGCATTAATCCCATGATTGATGCAACCATATAGATCTGGCATTAATTTTAGTACATGATGGAAATTTTCTGTCATGCGTCCTTATGGGTAGAACTTACATGATGAAAACCTTCCGTCCTGCATCATTGGGTTAAGTAGCTAAGTGTGGAATTAAGTGAACCTCTGTTTTTATTCTTTCTGGATTCTGTCAATAATTGTACCAGAGGGATGGAGGAGGGCAGAAGTGGTTCCAATATTCAAAAGGATTCAAAATATTTGCCTGGAAATTATAGACATGTGAGATTAACTTTTGTGGCTGGGAAAGTATTTGAAGGGTTATTAGGGGTCATTTTCAGGAATTCATTAGAAAAAACATTGCTATTAGCAAAAATCTGCATGGTTTTATGAAAGATAGGTCATGTCAAACTAACTTAACTGCATTCTACAAACTAGAAGTATAGATCAGTATATTGCAGTGGATGTGATCTACTAGGATTTTATCAAGGCATTCAAAATGGTTCCACACAATAGGTTAGTGTTCAACCTTAAAGAAATTGGTCTAGATGAACATTCTTGTTCTTGGGTAGAAGACTGGCTTAAAGATAGTGTACAGAGAGTAGTCATTGATGGTAAATTTTCAAGCTGGACGAAAATGATAAGTGGTGTCCCTCAGGATTCTATTCTGGGAATGCTTATTTTCAAATGTTTTTAAAATAGGCATTGAAAGTTATGTTTCAGTGTTTTCAGCTGACACAAAACTCTATAAAGTAATACAATGTGAGACGAATATTTCTTCGCTGCAGAGGGATTTAGATAGATTGGGGGACTGGGCATTCAAATAGAAGATGAAAAATAGTGTAGATAAATGCAAAGTTATGCATTCCAGGGGAAATAATGCATTAACAACTTATACACTAAACTGTAGTAAATGAGGGATTACAACACACAAGAAGGATTTTGGAATTGTTATAGACAACAAACTAGGCAACAATCTGCATTGTCAATCAGCAGTTGCTAAGGCCTGTCAGGTAGTATCGTATATAAAAAGGATCTTTAATTCTTGGGATTAAAATATAATTTTGCCTCTTTATAAATTAATGGTAAGACCACACCTTGAATATGCTCTGCAATTTTGGGCACCTGTTCTAAAGAAGGATATTATGGCACCAGAAAAAAACTGCAGATGAGCAGTTATACTAAAAGAAACTGGTCCTTAAACTTATAAATTTCCGCGATATGCTCCCTAATGCCCCTGGTGCACTGTGTGAATGAACAATTTTCCACGTATGTTTTGTTTGTTTAGTCTGATAAGATATGACCAGGGGAGCTAGGCATCATTCACTAGCTAACATAGATTACGAGAAGGCAATTGACATGATGCTGATGCTCCATGGCCGGTCTTACGTTAAATTAAAATAATATAATAAAACGAATTTTGATGAAATCTTAAATAGAACTTTTTGTATATACAATAACATATGATGAATTGGCACCTACCCTATTCCTAAGCGATACCAACTCATGGGACAGAAGCCGTTCTGATGTAAAAAAAAAAAAAAAAAAAAAAAAAAAAAAAAGAATATGCTCTGCAATTTTGGGCACCTGTTCTAAAGAAGGATATTATGGCACCAGAAAAAAACTGCAGATGAGCTACAAAATTGAAGATTATATTAGCTTTAGTGTACTAATAATCTTAATTTTAGTAATGACAGGAGGCGAATATTTGCATATCTTTCTTTACTGAAAACTCCAGCAGCATAGAAACAGTAACAACCAATCAGAGAAAAGATATGCTGCCCATAAAAGGGTCTGTCTATGACATCATTTCCTCTTTCTTTGAGGCGAAAAAAGTAAAGCATAACAACATCAATACAGATAACAATTCAACAACTTATAACGATAATGAACTTTGGTAGATCCATGATGTGACGGAGTGGAAGACGATTCTTCGTCCCATAAAATGGATATTCACGCTGAAAGAAAAAGAAAAAGGTGAAAGGTTTCTGGCGTGGCAACGTGTCCGCATATCATAACCATTGTATAACCGAGCAGTAATGTATAGTAAGATGCGAAGTCTGATATTTAAACATATGACATCAAAAACAGAGCGTGAGAAGCATAAATACCAAATTAAATGCAAAACTGACATATTGCATAATCCATGCATAATAACAAACAATGTAAATTGTATGCTAACATATACAGTAAGAACCTGCATGCTTACCTGAGCACTAAGACTTAATCCTGAAGAAGCTAAGCAAACTGGGGGGGGGAAAGAAAAAACCCTAGGGCGGGAAATATTCGCCTCCTGTCATTACTAAAATTAAGATTATTAGTACACTAAAGCTAATATAATCTTCAATTTTACCACATGACAGGAGGCTTCATATTTGCATTTTTAAAGCTTAGGCCTAACCAGTGTGAAGGAAGCATGCGAAACATGGCGGAAATAGAACGTCCGAAAAGTACTTTCCCTAGACCAGTCCGCGCAACGCATAATGTCGGTTAGGGAGGCGCCTGCCAAGAACGCTTGGGATGCCGCCGCCCCCCTAACTGAATGTGCTCCAAAGCTAGATTCGATTCCTGCCAGTTGTAGTAACCAGTGAACCCATCTGGCTAGGGTGGTCGTAGACACTGGGCCGTGAGGCTTCACGTAGGAAATCAGCAGTTGACCTGTCGGTAAGTGCCGGAGAGTGGCTGTGATTTCTACGTATCTCCTAAGTGTCTTGACAACACATAGTTTGGGGTCCGATTCAAAGTAAGGGTAGGATACAGAGGACATATCTGATTTAGTCCGTCTCGTAATGGAAAAAGTGACTCCCTCTGGAGTGAGAGAGAAACCGTCCACGTCAAAAGCTCTAATGTCAGACACCCGTCGGAAAGAGACAAGGCATAGCAAAAGATCCAGTTTTGCTGAGAGTTGTTTCAGAGATAGGAACGGGTTGTCCGGCCAACCTCTCAGGAAGTCCAGCACTCTACTCACCTGCCAGAGGTTGGAGTATTTAGGTGCTGGGGGTCTCGTCATTCTAGCGCCTCGCAGCAGGCGACATACCAGTGGGTCTTGCCCCACCGGTCTGCCTTGTACTGGGATGTGTGCCGCTGAAATGGCCGATCTGATCACGTTAAGAGATCTGAATGATCTACCAGTCGAGAAGAGATGGGCAAGGTAGTTGAGTATCAGCGGGACAGGGGCAGTAAAGGGATCGGAATCCCTTTCCACGCACCAATCACTCCAGGCTGACCAGGCGGAAATGTAACATCTCCTGGTGCCCGGGGCCCACGAATCCCAAAGGAGGTCTTTAGTAGACTGCGATAGGCCGTGGACTGACCAGGAACCCCTGAAATCGTCCAAGCCACTAGTTCCAGTTGGCCTTCCAGGACGAGGGGGTGAGGTTCCCCTCGAGGTCCCGACAGAAGGAGTGGGAAGGTCGGAAGCAGAACGGGATTGTCGTGGGACATCTCCAGGAGGTCCGGGAACCACGGTTGACTCTGCCAGAGGGGTGTTATGAGTAGGATCGAAGTCCTGTGGGTGCATAAGTACCGTAGTACTCGTGGGATCATCGAGAATGGAGGGAACGCATAGGCTCCATGTGAGGGCCAGTCCTGCAGGAAAGCGTCCGCCGCTTCGCCCATCGGATCCGGAAGCCAGCTGTAGTATCTCCGTAGTTGGTGGTTGGTCCTTGAGGCGAACAGATCTATTGATAGCGGACCCATCCGTTGTCGCAGTGTCTGAAACACCTCCCTGTTGAGCGTCCAATCGCTGGTGTCTCTCCAGTGCCGGGAGAACCAGTCCGCCGTCAGGTTGGAAACCCCTGGGAGATATTCCGCCTGTAACGTGATGTTCCTCTGCATGCAGAAGCTGTAAATGTCCTTCGTAGCTTCGGTCAGGTCTTTGGACCTCGCTCCGCCCAGGCGGTTGATGTATTGTACCGCTGAAATATTGTCCATGCGGAGTAGGATACAGCAGTTCGACTTGTCTTTGGCCAGGCTGCGTATGGCGAAGGAACCCGCAATCAACTCCAGGCAGTTCATGTGAAGACCGGTTTCCTCTCCTTGCCAGGGGCCCCCCGTGGAGGCCTCTGAGCAGTTGGCGCCCCATCCCCATAAACTGGCGTCCGATTCCACGATGAAGTCCGGGGAGGAGCCGAAGATCGCCTTGCCGTTCCAGGCTTGTATGTGTAGCAACCACCATCGCAGTTCTGATCTCACCTCCCGAGTGAGTGGGATCCAGTGGTCGTAGGAATGTCCGGTGCACAGATATCCCGCTTTCAGCCGTTGCATGGCCCTGTAGTGTAGAGGGCCCGGGAATATCGCTTGAATGGATGAGGACAGGAGTCCTACAATCCGAGCGAGCATCCTGAGCGGTATTGAGTCCATCTTCAAGACTCGCCTGATTTCCTTCCTTATTGAGGCAATCTTTTTCGAGGGGAGGCGTAGTACGCATTCCCTCGAATCGATGTCGAAGCCCAGGAATTGTACTGACTGGGATGGAGAGAGAGACGATTTCTGCCTGTTCACCACGAATCCCAGGGACTCCAGTAAGTGAACTACAAATCTCGTCTGCGATCGCAGCCTGGACGCGGATTCGCAGAAAATCAGCAAATTGTCCAAGTATACGAGACAGCGTATGCCTCTTGTACGGATGCGAGCCATCACCGGTCTCAATAGCTTCGTGAAGCACCACGGAGCCGAGCTGAGGCCGAATGGCAGGCAAGTAAATTGGCATACCCGTCCTCTCCATCTGAAGCGTAGGAACTGACGGTAATCTTTGTCCACAGGGACCGTAAGATACGCGTCTTTGAGGTCCAGGCGTGTAAACCAGTCGTTCTTGACTAGAAGGTCTTGTAGAAGATGGATGCCTTCCATCTTGAAGTGTCTGTAGACCACAAAGGCGTTTAACTGTCGGAGGTTGATAACCGGCCGATACTCGCCTGTCTTCTTCTTTACCAAGAAGATATTGCTTATAAAGAATCCCTCGTCTGGCGCGTATTGAATCGTGCCCTTCTCGAAGAGCGTGTGGATCTCTTCGTCCACCAGTCGGTTTTGTTCCGCCGACATGTGTATCGGTAGGGGAAGAGAGGTTTGGACAGGCTGCGCGGTAAAGTCTATTACGAAGCCGCGCACCGTCTGGAGCACCCAGGCATCTGTGGTGATCCGTTCCCAGTTCTGGAAAAAAGAAGACAGGTTGCCTGCAATAAACTTTGGGGCATTTGTTTGTATGGAGGGACTCACCATTATTGAAGCGGCCGCGTCCGCGGCCCCTGAAACCTCTGGTCCTCCCTGCGCCTCGGAACGTAGAGGGCTTTTGTGATGAGGACGGGAAGAAGGTTGACGTCTGTGGAAACGCCCTGGAACCTGAGGTCCAAAATCGGCTGGCGGCACGGTTCCGCTGTCGGCAAGCCCTCCCAAAAACACCTCTAGTGGGAGGAGTGTGGAACACCTGTCTGAGGGAAGTCTGGGCCTTGTTTAAGGTCGTGAATAAGTTCACATGCCGTTTTAGCTCCGTAATGAAGGCATCGCCAAATAGTAGACCCTGGGCTTTTGGTCCAAATTCCTTGGCTCCCAGTTCCAGGAGCTTGCTGTCTATTCTGATCAGTGCCGATCTGCGTCTCTCGACGCAAAGCGCTGCGTTAGCGTTGCCCAGCAGACATATTGCGCGTTGGGCCCATTCGCGTATGACATGAGGGTCCAGTGGAGATTCTTGGCTGAGGGCCATGTCAGCGAGATACAGCATCTTAGCTATGGGACCCAGCAGATCCAGCACCTTGTCTTGTGCCGCCTTTATGCCTTTTTCAACCCCTTTGCGCGGGTCTCTGCCCGAGCGTGACATAAACACTACCATAGTGTCATCAAATTCTGGCGTTAGTGCCACCTTGTCGGGGATCAGGGGCCTGGGGCATTCGGCCCGGAGGCGCGTCCGCACCTCTTTTTCCAATGGCTTGCGTAGCCAGTAATGTATAAATTTTGCCAGGTGTTCTGGCAGTGTCCACTCCGAGGAGCGAGGGTGTCGGATGCTGCGTGGGTCAAATAACGGCATCCCCTGATCGTCCATAAAGACGCCGTCTCCGGACGGACCGGTGGTGTGGTCGTCGTCAGCCTCTTTGTCCAAAAAGGTCTCTTTGACATAAGTCGAAGAAGTGGGTGGCAGGTCTTGCCATTCCTCGTCGTCCGAGGGTGAACCGTCCCTTTTCCATTCATCCACCACATTCAGGCGGTGTGGGTCGTAGGCATCGTCCTCGTCCGAGGATAGGGGTGCGAAGGGCGCGGGTTGTCGGTCCGCGCTCTTGACCCGCTTGGCGGGCATCTTGCCCTTCGCCATGGCGGAGGGGGGGCTCGAAGGCTTTCTGAGTCTCTTGGCCTTGGACGCCTCAGAGCCCGACGCTTCCATGCGTTCTGGAGGGCTAGCATCACCATGGCTGTGGGGGAGGACTCGCAAGAGGGCCTTTTCCACAGAAGCCGCCACGGCGGCATTGATCATGGCCTGAAAATCTGTGTTTTGTGTATCTTCCATGATCAAATGTAGCGTTAAACCTGTGGGACGAGAACAAGGTTCAGTGGGGGGAACCGCGGTGATTTATCGTATGCAAAATATAGACAATATTGTCGGGTCTCGCTACGACCGGGGTATCCGGCGTAGGGATTGCATGTACAGAAGGCTTTTATGCACGTAATCTTATCCAAAGGGCTAGGTTCTAGAATTAGGTACGCCCTAGTGCATATTCTCGGGGTTCGCCCCGGGTGGTGTGCCGTGGAAACCAGAGGACACCCACATCAACCAAAAAACATGGGCCGTATCGCCCTGCATGCGGAACTGGGGGGTCACCCCAGGTGGTGTGCCATGAAAAAATACCCAGAGGACACCCACATAGATTTCACCCTGCAGTATAGAGGTATGACCCTGTAAGGGGTAACCATATAGTAAAACCCTGGATGGGTTAAAGTAATCACAGACAATCCCCTGAGGGAGGGGAGATAGGGGTATGTCCCTTTAAATTGCTGTATAATATTCAGCGATAGTATGTATCATATAAGCCTTCAAATACCATTGTGAAAATATATATACACATATGCATGCATTTCTCTTTGCCTCCCTGAGGCAGATACACATAAACGTGTTACACTTCTGCAGCCTTAGGGACAGACTGCCCGAAAAAATTATTGCTTTCCCCTGCACCTTTGAAACGCAGGAGGCAGGGGAGAGAGCGGGGAGTCCCCCTGAGGGCGATCACCGGTACCGTGGCGGCGGTCGGGTGAATACCGAGCATAAGATGGAGTCTACAGCCCACACAAGTGGCTCAGGTAGTGCAGCTGATCCAGGATGGCACATCAATGCGAGCTGTGGAAAGAAGGTTTGCTGTGTCTGTCAGCGTAGTATCCAGAGCATGGAGGCGCTACCAGGAGACAAGCCAGTACATCAGGAGACGTGGAGGAGGCCGTAGGAGGGCAACAACCCAGCAGCAGGACCGCTACCTCCGCCTTTGTGCAAGGAGGAACAGGAGGAGAACTGCCAGAGCCCTGCATTTGAGCAGGCCACAAATGTGCATGTGTCTGCTCAAATGGTCAGAAACAGACTCCATGAGGGTGGTATGAGGGCCCGACGTCCACAGGTGGGGGTTGTGCACTGTGCAGGACGTTTGGCATTTGCCAGAGAACACCAAGATTGGCAAATTCGCCTCTGGCGCCCTGTGTTCTTCACAGATGAAAGCAGGTTCACACTGGTCCTCAGACCCCTTGTGAGACCATATGCTGGTGCGGACCAGACCTCAATGGGTTGAAAAATTTGATTTCCATTTTTTTTATTTTTGTGTGATTTTGTTGTAAGCACATTCAACTATGTAAAGAACAAAGTATTTCAGAAGAATATTTAATTCATTCAGATCTAGGATGTGCTATTTTTGTGTTCCCTTTATTTCCCTTTATATCAGTTATATATGAAACAATAATCAGCTCAATGTTAACTAATAAATTAAAACAATAAAAAAACTCAATAAAATATATACAGTATACTCCAAGAGTAAACACCATTCCACATCCTCTGAACACACAATTGTTTTTTATATAGTATGGTATGTTTCCAACGTGTTAGTTTAACCAGATTTTGAACTTTAATATAATTCTTTACAAGATTATTCCAGAAGACATTTCAAACAAATTATTTGTTTCTTGCCAATAATCTACCTCAGACTGGACTCCAATAATGAGCAGTCTCAATGAAGATAAAACATCTTTTTATCACCTTTGCTTTTAATCCATCATTAATACGTCAAATGTGATGCTTAAATCACAGAGCATTTAATGGAAGTGATCAATGTTAAGTGGATGGTGGCAAAAGACACTCATATGTCTAGATCAGGGGTAGGCAACCTTCGGCTCTACAGATGTTTTGGACTACATCTCCCATAATGCTTTTACAGCCATATTGCTGGCAAAGCATCAAGGGAGATGTAGTCCACAACATCTGTAGAGCCGAAGGTTGCCTACCCCTGGTCTAGATGCAAAACATTACTGAATATAGCTTTTTATTTAATGCTGAGAGCATTGGGGTAACTCAGGAAGGATAATCAATCTATCATTTTAGTCTAATTACCATAAGGGACACTTTAGTCACCAGGGACACACTATGCTCACCAAAACAACTACAGCCTAATGTAGTTGTTCAGGTGAGCATAGTGTGTCCCTGCAGCCTTTTTGTTGTAAACACTGCCTTTTCAGAGAAAAGGCAGTGTTTACATTTCTCGCAAGGAACACCTCTATTTGCCACTGGAGGTGCTTCCTGGGGCAGGCTGCACAGTGTGCAGAATTGACATTCAGCATCTCCACACTCTGCATGGAGACAAACTTTCCCCATAGAGATGCATTGATTTAATGCATCTCTACGAGGAGATACTGATTGACGAAGCCGGCATTTAGCCCTACCTTGCCTATGGGAAAGCATTGGATTGGCTAAGATCATCAATTCTGATGATGTCAGCCAAGGAGGTAAATCAGGATGGGGCCTTTCCTGCTGGCTCTTTCCTCTGCAAAAGTAAAGTACTTCAACACCCTCATAAGCACACTGTCCCGCCAACCCAAATACATATGTCACACTTTTAATGATCTTCTTTGCCCTTTTGATTCCCCTCCTCCTACAACCTTGTCCGCCACAAACTTTGCAACTCACTTCATGAGAAGATTTCTACAATCAGGAAAGAGATCTCTAATATCTCTCCCTCCCAAACCCCACTGCCTTCGCTGGTCTATGCTCATCAGCACCTAGCAGAAGAGGTTTCCACTCTGCACCAGTCCTCCCGCCCCACCACCCGTTCCCTCGATCCTCTTCCCTCATATCTTGTCTGCACTCTGTCTCCCTCTCTTGCTTTTTCTCTCACTAGAATTTTCAATCTCTCCTTTTCCTTTGGCACATTTCCTTCACCCTTCAAACATGCAACTGTAACCCCAATTCTGAAATAGCCCAACCTTGACCCCAACTCCCACTCCAATTAACTCCCTATCTCGCCACTGCCATTTGCCTCCAAGAGCCTTGAGAGAATTGTGTATGCAAGATTGACAGACTTCCTCGAACCCAACTCTTTGCTTGACCCGTTTCAGTCTGGATTCCGCGCTCGTCATTCTGTCAAAATGGCTGTGACCAAAGTATACAACTATTTAATCACACGGCCATTACTCTATACTAATTCTCCTTGATTTTTCTGCTGTCTTTGACTCTGTTGATCATCAACAGCATCTTCTCCTCATTCTCTGTAATCTCGGTTTACAAGATGCTGCTCTCTCCTGGTGCTCCTCCTACCTCTTCCAGTGCTCTTTTAGTGTTTCTTTCTTTTTCTCTGCCTCTTCTCCCAAACCCACCTCTTTTGGGATTCCCCAAGGTTCTGTCCTTGATCCCCTACTGTTCTCTGTCTATACTGCCTCCCTTGGTAAACTCATCAGCTCCTTTGGCTTCCATTATCATTTATATGCAAATGACATGCAAATCTGCCTGTCCTCTCTTGATCTCCTTCCGCTCATCTTGAACCGTGTCTCTGACTGCCTCTCTGCAATTTGCAACTGGGTGGCTGCTCACTTCCTTAAACTCAACCTGTCCAAAACTTAACTTCTGGTCTTTCCTCCCTCATGTGTTGCTACTCCTGTGTCTGTCTCCCTCCAATTCAATGGAACTACCATTACCGCTACCTCGCAGGTCCGTTGCCTAGGTGTTCTCTTTGACTCAAACCTCTCTATCACCCCTCATGTTCATTTGATCGCCAAATCCTGCCACTTCCACATCAAAAACATAGCGCGCATCTGCCCATCTAGAATTAGGTACGCCCTAGTGCATATTCTCGGGGTTCGCCCCGGGTGGTTCGCCCCGGGTGGTGTGCCGTGGAAACCAGAGGACACCCACATCAACCAAAAAACATGGGCCGTATCGCCCTGCATGCGGAACTGGGGGGTCACCCCAGGTGGTGTGCCATGAAAAAATACCCAGAGGACACCCACATAGATTTCACCCTTGGGTGCAGTATAGAGGTATGACCCTGTAAGGGGTAACCATATAGTAAAACCCTGGATGGGTTAAAGTAATCACAGACAATCCCCTGAGGGAGGGGAGATAGGGGTATGTCCCTTTAAATTGCTGTATAATATTCAGCGATAGTATGTATCATATAAGCCTTCAAATACCATTGTGAAAATATATATACACATATGCATGCATTTCTCTTTGCCTCCCTGAGGCAGATACACATAAACGTGTTACACTTCTGCAGCCTTAGGGACAGACTGCCCGAAAAAATTATTGCTTTCCCCTGCACCTTTGAAACGCAGGAGGCAGGGGAGAGAGCGGGGAGTCCCCCTGAGGGCGATCACCGGTACCGTGGCGGCGGTCGGGTGAATACCGAGCATAAGATGGAGTCTACAGCCCACACAAGTGGCTCAGGTAGTGCAGCTGATCCAGGATGGCACATCAATGCGAGCTGTGGAAAGAAGGTTTGCTGTGTCTGTCAGCGTAGTATCCAGAGCATGGAGGCGCTACCAGGAGACAAGCCAGTACATCAGGAGACGTGGAGGAGGCCGTAGGAGGGCAACAACCCAGCAGCAGGACCGCTACCTCCGCCTTTGTGCAAGGAGGAACAGGAGGAGAACTGCCAGAGCCCTGCATTTGAGCAGGCCACAAATGTGCATGTGTCTGCTCAAATGGTCAGAAACAGACTCCATGAGGGTGGTATGAGGGCCCGACGTCCACAGGTGGGGGTTGTGCACTGTGCAGGACGTTTGGCATTTGCCAGAGAACACCAAGATTGGCAAATTCGCCTCTGGCGCCCTGTGTTCTTCACAGATGAAAGCAGGTTCACACTGGTCCTCAGACCCCTTGTGAGACCATATGCTGGTGCGGACCAGACCTCAATGGGTTGAAAAATTTGATTTCCATTTTTTTTATTTTTGTGTGATTTTGTTGTAAGCACATTCAACTATGTAAAGAACAAAGTATTTCAGAAGAATATTTAATTCATTCAGATCTAGGATGTGCTATTTTTGTGTTCCCTTTATTTCCCTTTATATCAGTTATATATGAAACAATAATCAGCTCAATGTTAACTAATAAATTAAAACAATAAAAAAACTCAATAAAATATATACAGTATACTCCAAGAGTAAACACCATTCCACATCCTCTGAACACACAATTGTTTTTTATATAGTATGGTATGTTTCCAACGTGTTAGTTTAACCAGATTTTGAACTTTAATATAATTCTTTACAAGATTATTCCAGAAGACATTTCAAACAAATTATTTGTTTCTTGCCAATAATCTACCTCAGACTGGACTCCAATAATGAGCAGTCTCAATGAAGATAAAACATCTTTTTATCACCTTTGCTTTTAATCCATCATTAATACGTCAAATGTGATGCTTAAATCACAGAGCATTTAATGGAAGTGATCAATGTTAAGTGGATGGTGGCAAAAGACACTCATATGTCTAGATCAGGGGTAGGCAACCTTCGGCTCTACAGATGTTTTGGACTACATCTCCCATAATGCTTTTACAGCCATATTGCTGGCAAAGCATCAAGGGAGATGTAGTCCACAACATCTGTAGAGCCGAAGGTTGCCTACCCCTGGTCTAGATGCAAAACATTACTGAATATAGCTTTTTATTTAATGCTGAGAGCATTGGGGTAACTCAGGAAGGATAATCAATCTATCATTTTAGTCTAATTACCATAAGGGACACTTTAGTCACCAGGGACACACTATGCTCACCAAAACAACTACAGCCTAATGTAGTTGTTCAGGTGAGCATAGTGTGTCCCTGCAGCCTTTTTGTTGTAAACACTGCCTTTTCAGAGAAAAGGCAGTGTTTACATTTCTCGCAAGGAACACCTCTATTTGCCACTGGAGGTGCTTCCTGGGGCAGGCTGCACAGTGTGCAGAATTGACATTCAGCATCTCCACACTCTGCATGGAGACAAACTTTCCCCATAGAGATGCATTGATTTAATGCATCTCTACGAGGAGATACTGATTGACGAAGCCGGCATTTAGCCCTACCTTGCCTATGGGAAAGCATTGGATTGGCTAAGATCATCAATTCTGATGATGTCAGCCAAGGAGGTAAATCAGGATGGGGCCTTTCCTGCTGGCTCTTTCCTCTGCAAAAGTAAAGTACTTCAACACCCTCATAAGCACACTGTCCCGCCAACCCAAATACATATGTCACACTTTTAATGATCTTCTTTGCCCTTTTGATTCCCCTCCTCCTACAACCTTGTCCGCCACAAACTTTGCAACTCACTTCATGAGAAGATTTCTACAATCAGGAAAGAGATCTCTAATATCTCTCCCTCCCAAACCCCACTGCCTTCGCTGGTCTATGCTCATCAGCACCTAGCAGAAGAGGTTTCCACTCTGCACCAGTCCTCCCGCCCCACCACCCGTTCCCTCGATCCTCTTCCCTCATATCTTGTCTGCACTCTGTCTCCCTCTCTTGCTTTTTCTCTCACTAGAATTTTCAATCTCTCCTTTTCCTTTGGCACATTTCCTTCACCCTTCAAACATGCAACTGTAACCCCAATTCTGAAATAGCCCAACCTTGACCCCAACTCCCACTCCAATTAACTCCCTATCTCGCCACTGCCATTTGCCTCCAAGAGCCTTGAGAGAATTGTGTATGCAAGATTGACAGACTTCCTCGAACCCAACTCTTTGCTTGACCCGTTTCAGTCTGGATTCCGCGCTCGTCATTCTGTCAAAATGGCTGTGACCAAAGTATACAACTATTTAATCACACGGCCATTACTCTATACTAATTCTCCTTGATTTTTCTGCTGTCTTTGACTCTGTTGATCATCAACAGCATCTTCTCCTCATTCTCTGTAATCTCGGTTTACAAGATGCTGCTCTCTCCTGGTGCTCCTCCTACCTCTTCCAGTGCTCTTTTAGTGTTTCTTTCTTTTTCTCTGCCTCTTCTCCCAAACCCACCTCTTTTGGGATTCCCCAAGGTTCTGTCCTTGATCCCCTACTGTTCTCTGTCTATACTGCCTCCCTTGGTAAACTCATCAGCTCCTTTGGCTTCCATTATCATTTATATGCAAATGACATGCAAATCTGCCTGTCCTCTCTTGATCTCCTTCCGCTCATCTTGAACCGTGTCTCTGACTGCCTCTCTGCAATTTGCAACTGGGTGGCTGCTCACTTCCTTAAACTCAACCTGTCCAAAACTTAACTTCTGGTCTTTCCTCCCTCATGTGTTGCTACTCCTGTGTCTGTCTCCCTCCAATTCAATGGAACTACCATTACCGCTACCTCGCAGGTCCGTTGCCTAGGTGTTCTCTTTGACTCAAACCTCTCTATCACCCCTCATGTTCATTTGATCGCCAAATCCTGCCACTTCCACATCAAAAACATAGCGCGCATCTGCCCATCTAGAATTAGGTACGCCCTAGTGCATATTCTCGGGGTTCGCCCCGGGTGGTTCGCCCCGGGTGGTGTGCCGTGGAAACCAGAGGACACCCACATCAACCAAAAAACATGGGCCGTATCGCCCTGCATGCGGAACTGGGGGGTCACCCCAGGTGGTGTGCCATGAAAAAATACCCAGAGGACACCCACATAGATTTCACCCTTGGGTGCAGTATAGAGGTATGACCCTGTAAGGGGTAACCATATAGTAAAACCCTGGATGGGTTAAAGTAATCACAGACAATCCCCTGAGGGAGGGGAGATAGGGGTATGTCCCTTTAAATTGCTGTATAATATTCAGCGATAGTATGTATCATATAAGCCTTCAAATACCATTGTGAAAATATATATACACATATGCATGCATTTCTCTTTGCCTCCCTGAGGCAGATACACATAAACGTGTTACACTTCTGCAGCCTTAGGGACAGACTGCCCGAAAAAATTATTGCTTTCCCCTGCACCTTTGAAACGCAGGAGGCAGGGGAGAGAGCGGGGAGTCCCCCTGAGGGCGATCACCGGTACCGTGGCGGCGGTCGGGTGAATACCGAGCATAAGATGGAGTCTACAGCCCACACAAGTGGCTCAGGTAGTGCAGCTGATCCAGGATGGCACATCAATGCGAGCTGTGGAAAGAAGGTTTGCTGTGTCTGTCAGCGTAGTATCCAGAGCATGGAGGCGCTACCAGGAGACAAGCCAGTACATCAGGAGACGTGGAGGAGGCCGTAGGAGGGCAACAACCCAGCAGCAGGACCGCTACCTCCGCCTTTGTGCAAGGAGGAACAGGAGGAGAACTGCCAGAGCCCTGCATTTGAGCAGGCCACAAATGTGCATGTGTCTGCTCAAATGGTCAGAAACAGACTCCATGAGGGTGGTATGAGGGCCCGACGTCCACAGGTGGGGGTTGTGCACTGTGCAGGACGTTTGGCATTTGCCAGAGAACACCAAGATTGGCAAATTCGCCTCTGGCGCCCTGTGTTCTTCACAGATGAAAGCAGGTTCACACTGGTCCTCAGACCCCTTGTGAGACCATATGCTGGTGCGGACCAGACCTCAATGGGTTGAAAAATTTGATTTCCATTTTTTTTATTTTTGTGTGATTTTGTTGTAAGCACATTCAACTATGTAAAGAACAAAGTATTTCAGAAGAATATTTAATTCATTCAGATCTAGGATGTGCTATTTTTGTGTTCCCTTTATTTCCCTTTATATCAGTTATATATGAAACAATAATCAGCTCAATGTTAACTAATAAATTAAAACAATAAAAAAACTCAATAAAATATATACAGTATACTCCAAGAGTAAACACCATTCCACATCCTCTGAACACACAATTGTTTTTTATATAGTATGGTATGTTTCCAACGTGTTAGTTTAACCAGATTTTGAACTTTAATATAATTCTTTACAAGATTATTCCAGAAGACATTTCAAACAAATTATTTGTTTCTTGCCAATAATCTACCTCAGACTGGACTCCAATAATGAGCAGTCTCAATGAAGATAAAACATCTTTTTATCACCTTTGCTTTTAATCCATCATTAATACGTCAAATGTGATGCTTAAATCACAGAGCATTTAATGGAAGTGATCAATGTTAAGTGGATGGTGGCAAAAGACACTCATATGTCTAGATCAGGGGTAGGCAACCTTCGGCTCTACAGATGTTTTGGACTACATCTCCCATAATGCTTTTACAGCCATATTGCTGGCAAAGCATCAAGGGAGATGTAGTCCACAACATCTGTAGAGCCGAAGGTTGCCTACCCCTGGTCTAGATGCAAAACATTACTGAATATAGCTTTTTATTTAATGCTGAGAGCATTGGGGTAACTCAGGAAGGATAATCAATCTATCATTTTAGTCTAATTACCATAAGGGACACTTTAGTCACCAGGGACACACTATGCTCACCAAAACAACTACAGCCTAATGTAGTTGTTCAGGTGAGCATAGTGTGTCCCTGCAGCCTTTTTGTTGTAAACACTGCCTTTTCAGAGAAAAGGCAGTGTTTACATTTCTCGCAAGGAACACCTCTATTTGCCACTGGAGGTGCTTCCTGGGGCAGGCTGCACAGTGTGCAGAATTGACATTCAGCATCTCCACACTCTGCATGGAGACAAACTTTCCCCATAGAGATGCATTGATTTAATGCATCTCTACGAGGAGATACTGATTGACGAAGCCGGCATTTAGCCCTACCTTGCCTATGGGAAAGCATTGGATTGGCTAAGATCATCAATTCTGATGATGTCAGCCAAGGAGGTAAATCAGGATGGGGCCTTTCCTGCTGGCTCTTTCCTCTGCAAAAGTAAAGTACTTCAACACCCTCATAAGCACACTGTCCCGCCAACCCAAATACATATGTCACACTTTTAATGATCTTCTTTGCCCTTTTGATTCCCCTCCTCCTACAACCTTGTCCGCCACAAACTTTGCAACTCACTTCATGAGAAGATTTCTACAATCAGGAAAGAGATCTCTAATATCTCTCCCTCCCAAACCCCACTGCCTTCGCTGGTCTATGCTCATCAGCACCTAGCAGAAGAGGTTTCCACTCTGCACCAGTCCTCCCGCCCCACCACTCGTTCCCTCGATCCTCTTCCCTCATATCTTGTCTGCACTCTGTCTCCCTCTCTTGCTTTTTCTCTCACTAGAATTTTCAATCTCTCCTTTTCCTTTGGCACATTTCCTTCACCCTTCAAACATGCAACTGTAACCCCAATTCTGAAATAGCCCAACCTTGACCCCAACTCCCACTCCAATTAACTCCCTATCTCGCCACTGCCATTTGCCTCCAAGAGCCTTGAGAGAATTGTGTATGCAAGATTGACAGACTTCCTCGAACCCAACTCTTTGCTTGACCCGTTTCAGTCTGGATTCCGCGCTCGTCATTCTGTCAAAATGGCTGTGACCAAAGTATACAACTATTTAATCACACGGCCATTACTCTATACTAATTCTCCTTGATTTTTCTGCTGTCTTTGACTCTGTGGATCATCAACAGCATCTTCTCCTCATTCTCTGTAATCTCGGTTTACAAGATGCTGCTCTCTCCTGGTGCTCCTCCTACCTCTTCCAGTGCTCTTTTAGTGTTTCTTTCTTTTTCTCTGCCTCTTCTCCCAAACCCACCTCTTTTGGGATTCCCCAAGGTTCTGTCCTTGATCCCCTACTGTTCTCTGTCTATACTGCCTCCCTTGGTAAACTCATCAGCTCCTTTGGCTTCCATTATCATTTATATGCAAATGACATGCAAATCTGCCTGTCCTCTCTTGATCTCCTTCCGCTCATCTTGAACCGTGTCTCTGACTGCCTCTCTGCAATTTGCAACTGGGTGGCTGCTCACTTCCTTAAACTCAACCTGTCCAAAACTTAACTTCTGGTCTTTCCTCCCTCATGTGTTGCTACTCCTGTGTCTGTCTCCCTCCAATTCAATGGAACTACCATTACCGCTACCTCGCAGGTCCGTTGCCTAGGTGTTCTCTTTGACTCAAACCTCTCTATCACCCCTCATGTTCATTTGATCGCCAAATCCTGCCACTTCCACATCAAAAACATAGCGCGCATCTGCCCCTATTTAACACCGGACACAGCTTAGGTGCTGGTGTATGCCATTGTTCTCACTCCACTTCACTACTGCAAACCCTTTCTCAGTAGTCTTACGTGTTCCCAGCTTGCACCGTGGCCATTTTTAATGAATGCAGTGGGAAGGCTCATTTTCCTGTCCGCCTGCCCCTCTCACGCCTTTCCCCTCTGTCAGTCCCTACATTGGCTTCCAGTAAGATATAGGGCTAAATTTAAGATACTGGTGCTTGCACACAAGTCCCTACATAAAGCTGCTCCAACCTACCTATCCTTTCTAATACACAAGTATGTCCTGTCTAGGCCCCTGTGCTCTGCCGAAGACCTACGTCTATGTTCTGTCCCACCTTTGAAGCTCGACTTCAAGACTTCTCCAGGGCTGCACCTTTTCTGTGGAACTCCCTTCCCTTCCCCATTTGACTTTGAGCTCTTGACAAAGGCGTGTGAGCACGCCGAAACGCGCGTCGAGCGTTTTGCCGTTATTTTTAATACTGGGGGATGCATTTGGCTAACTAATAACGGGGGAAGTTTGCTCTGGTTATGGACCGACTGACTATGCTTTGATTGGAGACTGTTAGGCTACCTTTTTCTTCTAGCAGCAATAATAGTCAGTCCTGGTAGCACTAATGAATAGGGAACTTTGCAGTTTGTGTTCACATATAGGGAAATAGACGTTTTGGAGGCAGTACTAACCTCTCTGGTCAGCTAGACAGTCTGTGGGGTACATATAACGCTAGGCTGCCTTGAAGCAGCAGTTTATATTTATTTTTATTATTTTTTATTCTTTGGAAATTTTTGAATATACTTATGAGTGAGACCGGAGTGGGACAATATCATGGTTAGCTGGATTACTCTCCTGCACTGTGTAGCACTGTATAGTGGTAGGCTGTTTTGAAATAGCAGCTTAATTAAGTGTACATAGGGGCTGGACCGGCTGTTCCATATACTCTCAACCGATGTATGTACTCAATACTACTGCTGACCTCCTTGGGAGGCACTCTATATATGTGTGTTATATTTAAGTCCCACAGGCATACCCTGCACTATCAGCTGTTCAGCAGGCAATAAAAACTGCATTGTAACTAATCGAACTGAATGTCTTGTCGAGACTAGGGTATGATTACTCTCTGTAGGCTACTAGAGAAATATTAAGTTTACTTTTGAGGCACCCAAACCTGGTAATATCTGGTAATATCTGGTGAGAAGTACTCCCATCTACTATCCACTGGAGCTGTATATAGACTTATGGGTATTGCTTTTTTGCCCTGACTAACTGAGCAGCTCCTGATATACCGATATTCTGCTGTATAAATATAGAGTAGTATTCATAGAGTACACTCTCCTCCAACTTAATATAGACTTTACTGAATCAACATACATTTGGACGGACACCATATGATTACATAGAGGTTATGTGGGTCTGTTACTAACTGTATATATTTATATAGGAACTAGGGGTGTTTGTTCCTAATTGCGTATACCTACCATTAGAATCTATTAATAACAACTGTGGCCCCACGTTTATTAGCCGGGATATCCACAAAGCCCTCTATGTACGTAGGGCTAGGGTGCTCGAAATATCTGTCTTAGTATAGATTATAATATATACCGTATCCTAACTTAATACTATACTTCAGATATTTCCCTTGTCACCCTCATTACTATTGTGGAATACCCATACTGCATCCACCCAGTTTTTAATTCACTTATAATTTACACGAGTTTTTCACTATTTTTACACTATGTTTCTGTTTTGTCCGTAAGCGGCTTAATAAAGGGTATATCCCACAATTATTTTTACTTTAAGTTCTGAGATATCATTCTGTGGAATAGACGCCCAACTGGTTCATCTTTGTGGGTGCTACTATCTCACTATTAGTCTTTTTCTTTCCCTATATATATATATACATATGTTTATATATATATGTATATATATTTAATTTTTTTAATATTTTTATTTATATATAGGTATATATATATATAGTGATATATACGTATATATTTACGTATATAGATATATATATATATATTATTTAGTTCTACATGTATTTTGATAACAATATATATATATATATATATATATATATATTAATATCACAATACAGTTAGAACGAAATAACACACATCTATATATTTTGTAATTATTTATTTTTAATTATTTTTGTAATTTTATTTTTTTACGTATTTATATATTTTTTTATATTATATATAAATATATATAACGATAATTATGTATATATTTAATCAGTATCAGTCTACGTGTAATTTGATATTAATATATATATATATATATATAATTATATATATATTAATAGTAAAATACACCTAGACAGTGTATGTGTCTGTATGTATATGTGTATATATATACTTAGATCATATATATATATATATATATATATATATATATATATATATATGATCTAAGTATTTAATAATTTTTTTTTTACACTTATTTATCTTTTTTTTTATTTGATTTCAGCCAGCAGGGGGACTACCTGTCATTACAGGCAGTCCCCCTGCTGGCAATGCAGCAGGCAGCTATCCCGGCCATGTGATTGTGAGGTCCTCGCAAGGACCTAACTCTAACATGGCCGCGGGGGCTCCTTGGGAGTCCCCCCAACCGCGATCGCCGGCGTGGGATCGCCAGCGACCGGGTATGTAAAAAAATAAAAAACGGAGGGCGTACAATAACGCCCGGCGGCGTTCAGAGCCGCTTTAAAAAGGATGTAATTGTACGCCCTCCGGTCTTAAAGGGTTAAACTTTTAGCAGGTTTTAATCCCCACACCATGACTCCTCTCCTGCAATTGTTAAAAATAACCTACTAAGCCCAGAGTGAATGCTTTTCTAGCAACTGTCACAATTCGGGGAACCCAACACGCTAACACACACACAGACACACACACACAAAGTGTGCAGTACCGGTCCTTAGAGTGGCCGGGTTGAGCACACACAGAATAGTCAGGAGACAAGCCGAGTAAGGGGAACCAGAAAACAGAATAACGAGAAACAAGCCGAGGTCAAAGGGTAGGAGAAAGTCACAAAGTCAGTATAACAAGCCAGAGAGTACGTAACCAGAAAGCACACGTTCAGAATCAATACTATAAAGCAAAGACCACAACAGGGCAGGGAGGAACAGGAAAGGTAAGTATTTAAACCAGAAGGTTAATTCTGATTGGATAATTTCCAATCAGAATTAACAATCACACGTGGGAGATATCTAAACCTCCCACTGTGATTGAGGCACTGTGCCTTTAACGCCGGGTCAGGTGACTGACCCCGGCGTGTAACAAATTGGGTGGTCTCCCAGCGTGCAGCGTCATGCATGCTGCCGCTGGGGGACTTGGAGGAAGACGCAGGCGGCATCCGTGGCTGGGAGGATGCCAACCGCCGAACACATGGCAGGAAGGGGACCGCGGACGGCTGGAGGGTGAGTGCCGCGAACGGACTGCAGCCTCCCCTCGCAGCCGCCCGCGGGATCCTGACATTATCCCCCCTCGAAGACCGCCCGGAGGGCGGGAAGCAGAAGGCTTTAAAGGAAACCGGGCATGAAAGGAGCGGACCAAAGAGGGAGCGTGCAAATCAGAGCTCGAAACCCAAGACCGCTCCTCAGGGCCGTACCCCTTCCAATCCACCAGATATTGCAGCCGACCCCTAGAAACACGAGAGTCGAGAAGGGCAGCCACCTCGTACAGGTCACTGGGGACCGCGCGAGGGGAAACGGGCCGACTGAGGGGACGAGAGAAACGGTTACACAGCAAGGGTTTCAAAAGCGAGACGTGAAACGTGTTCGGAATACGCATGGAAGGAAGCAGGTCAAGGGAGTAGGAAACGGGGTTAACCCTACGTACCCCCTTGTAGGGACCAAGAAATCTGGGAGCAAATTTCATCGAGGGATCCTTGAGACGGAGGTTCCTGGAGGACAACCATACCCTATCACCCAGAACATAAGAAGGGGCCGCATCCCTACGGCGATCAGCAAACCTCTTCTTAGCAGCTGCTGAACGAGACAGCGCAACATGGACCTGATCCCACATCTTCCACAAAGAGGCAAGGTGCTGGTCCAAGGCGGGCATTCCCTTGTCGGAGAACGCACCGGGAAGGACAGAAGGCCGAAACCCATAAGCAACCTCAAAAGGACTTAAGCCAGTAGACGAGCGAGACACCGTATTCCTGGCAAACTCAGCCCATGGAAGGAGGTGAGACCAGTCGTCCTGGTGCGCATTAGTGAAGCAGCGCAAATACAATTCCACAGACTGGTTAGCACGTTCGGCTGCACCATTAGATTGCGGGTGATAGGAGGAAGTGAACGACAAGGAGACCCCCATCTCAGCACAAAAGCCCCTCCAAAACCGAGAGACAAATTGAGGACCCCTGTCAGACACGATATCCTGAGGAACCCCATGCAAGCGGAACACTTCTTTGGCAAACACCTGAGCCAACTGAACCGCAGAAGGAAGCTTTCTAAGCGGAATAAAGTGCGCCATTTTAGAGAACCTATCCGTCACAGTCAATATCACTGTCTGACCATCAGAAAGAGGAAGGTCTACAATGAAATCCATGGATAAGTGGGTCCATGGTTTCTTTGGTATAGACAGAGGCAAGAGTAGACCCTGGGGTCTCACATTAGGGGACTTACACTGCGTACAGACCCGACAAGCCTGTACAAAATCTACTACGTCCTGCTTAAGTGAAGGCCACCAGAACTGTTGAAGGAGGCCCTTATAGGTTTTGGTTACCCCCAGATGACCAGCAGTTTTGGCGATGTGAAATAAAGTTACCAGCCGGCGTCTCAGGGGGTGCTTGGGTTTGGTATGCCTTAATACTATCAAGAAAAGGAGACGAAACAACCAAACGGGTAGCAGCTATTATCTGAGACGCAGGAACAATAGGTACAGGAGTCGGGTTAACAAATTCTAAAGGTTCATGCTGTCGGGAGATAGCGTCAGCTTTGGCATTACGGCAACCAGGTCTATAGGTAATAACGTATTGGAAACGTGAAAGAAATAGAGACCATCTAGCCTGCCGGACAGATAACCTTCTAGCGTCAGCTATATAGGAGAGATTTTTATGATCAGTAATAACCATGATTTTGTGTCTAGAACCCTCTAATAAGTACCTCCATTCCTTAAAAGCTAACACAATAGCTAATAGTTCCCTGTTCCCAACATCGTAATTCTTTTCTGGATCGGACAACCTTTTTGAAAAATAACAACAGGGATGGAGGGGTTCGTCATGCGATAACCTCTGTGACAGTACTGCTCCCACACCCGATTCAGAAGCGTCTACTTCCATAACAAAGGGAAGAGAAGGATTAGGGTGGTGCAGTACTGGAGCAGAAGCAAATGCCTTCTTGAGAGTTTCGAAGGCCTTAAGGGCTTCGGGCGTCCAAACCCTAGGTTGTAGACCTTTTTTAGTCAGCTTCGTTATAGGAGAGATAAGGGGTGAAAAGTTCTTTATAAATTTCCTATAATAGTTGGCAAATCCTATAAAACGCTGGATAGCCTTAAGTCCTTGGGGAAGTGGCCAGGACAGTATGGCTTCCAATTTAGCAGGATCCATACTGAAACCCTGTTCAGTAATTATATATCCAAGAAATTGCACAGAGGTTTGATCGAACAAACATTTTTCTAACTTACAGTAGAGTCCGTTCTGTGATAATTTCTTGAGCACCATCCTAACATGATTATGGTGTGACTTCAAATCAGGGGAATACACAAGTATGTCGTCAAGGTACACCACGGCACAGACATGCAAAAGATCCCTAAGGACATCGTTTATGAGGTCCTGAAACACAGCAGGGGCATTACACAGTCCAAAAGGCATGACCAGATATTCGTAATGCCCACTGCGCGTATTAAGCGCTGTTTTCCACTCGTCATTCTCCTTTATACGGACAAGGTTATAAGCCCCCCTGAGGTCTAATTTGGTGAAGAACTTAGAACCTTTCACACGATCAAACAACTCAGTGATGAGGGGGAAAGGGTAGGCGTTTTTAATCGTTATGTTGTTCAGACCCCTGTAGTCTATACATGGCCACAAAAAAGAAACCAGCACCAGCAGGAGAGGAGGACCTTCTAATAAAACCTTTACTTAAGGATTCCCGTATGTACTTCTCCATGATCTGGTTTTCTTTCTCAGAAAGAGGGTAGACCTTACCCCTAGGAGGCATAGTACCCGGTAACAGGTTTATGGCGCAGTCATACTCCCGATGTGGGTGTAGCTTATCTGCCTCCCTTTTTTCAAAAACCAAGGTCTGCATATACAGAAGGGACAGAAACAGAAAGTGGTTTAGCCGTGGGCACATTGAGTGAACAAACAGGACGTACATGAGCCATACAGTCTCGTTGACAAGATTCCCCCCAGGAGAGTATATCTAAACAACCCCAGTCAAGTACCGGGTTGTGCTTAGCTAACCAGGGAAAACCCAGAACGATGGAAGCAGTAGGGGAGTCAATTATTTGGAAGGTTAACCTTTCCTTGTGCAAAGCACCCACAGACATAATGATTTCTTGGGTTTCATGGGTTACCAGAGGTTTCTCAAGCGGTCTACCATCTATGGCGTCAACGGCCAAGGGTGTGGCCTTTTGGATCAAAGTCAAGGTTGCAGTTTTGGCAAAGTTCTCATCCATAAGGTTGTCTGCCGCACCTGAATCGATCAAGGCTTTAGTTGTTATGGTGGTTTTATTGACCAAAAGAGAAACCGTAATAAACGGTCTGGAGATGGACACATGAAGGGACAAAGTCATAACACCCCGGGCCGACCCCTCTCTAGGCCTTAGGTGCTGTAGTTTCCCTGTACCTTAGGGCAGGCATCACAGTGGTGCCCCCTCTTTCCACAATAAAGGCATAACCCCTCCCTTCTATGGTACGCTCTTTCAGCCTCAGTTAACCCCGTAGCGCCCAATTGCATGGGTTCAGGGGATGGTGGCCTATGAGCGGGTAGTGCTAGTAATGCAGTACTGGGTAGAGCAGGTAACACCCGTGTATCCAGCCGTCTTTGACTACGCCTCTCTCTAATACGGTTATCAATAAGGATCACATGGTCTATAACATCATCCAAAAGAACAGGATGCTATTTCATCCAGTATGTAAGCGGCCAAACCCTCCTGAAAGGCTGTTACGAGGGCGTCATTGTTCCAAACCACTTCAGCTGCTAGAGTGCGGAATTCGATAGTGTAATCCGCTACAGATCTATTACCCTGTCGTACCCTAAGCAGAGCTTTGCCAGCAGAAGCAACCCTACCGGGTTGATCAAATGTGCGTTTGAAAGCGGTCAAAAAGTCTGCAAAGGACATTGGGGAAGCATTCTCCAAATGGATGTCGATTTGGTTGAGGAAACCACGACACAATGATGGGTCACCACTGTAGCGCTGTGGCAGCGTCATATGCACTACATGAGCAGGAACGGGTACCGGAGTGGGAATGGGCTCGGGCACAGCAGCAGCAGCCTCCTGAACGGCAGGCTGCAAGTGTGCAGTACGAGCCAGTATGGTTTGCAAAGCTTGAGCAAACTGATCCATACGGTGGTCCAAGCCATCCATTCTAGCCTCCTGATTAACTAGGAGCTGTGGTATGTGAGCAGGTTCCATTATGGCCCTGTTGTAATGTCACGATTCGGGGAACCCAACACGCTAACACACACACAGACACACACACACAAAGTGTGCAGTACCGGTCCTTAGAGTGGCCGGGTTGAGCACACACAGAATAGTCAGGAGACAAGCCGAGTAAGGGGAACCAGAAAACAGAATAACGAGAAACAAGCCGAGGTCAAAGGGTAGGAGAAAGTCACAAAGTCAGTATAACAAGCCAGAGAGTACGTAACCAGAAAGCACACGTTCAGAATCAATACTATAAAGCAAAGACCACAACAGGGCAGGGAGGAACAGGAAAGGTAAGTATTTAAACCAGAAGGTTAATTCTGATTGGATAATTTCCAATCAGAATTAACAATCACACGTGGGAGATATCTAAACCTCCCACTGTGATTGAGGCACTGTGCCTTTAACGCCGGGTCAGGTGACTGACCCCGGCGTGTAACAAATTGGGTGGTCTCCCAGCGTGCAGCGTCATGCATGCTGCCGCTGGGGGACTTGGAGGAAGACGCAGGCGGCATCCGTGGCTGGGAGGATGCCAACCGCCGAACACATGGCAGGAAGGGGACCGCGGACGGCTGGAGGGTGAGTGCCGCGAACGGACTGCAGCCTCCCCTCGCAGCCGCCCGCGGGATCCTGACATTATCCCCCCTCGAAGACCGCCCGGAGGGCGGGAAGCAGAAGGCTTTAAAGGAAACCGGGCATGAAAGGAGCGGACCAAAGAGGGAGCGTGCAAATCAGAGCTCGAAACCCAAGACCGCTCCTCAGGGCCGTACCCCTTCCAATCCACCAGATATTGCAGCCGACCCCTAGAAACACGAGAGTCGAGAAGGGCAGCCACCTCGTACAGGTCACTGGGGACCGCGCGAGGGGAAACGGGCCGACTGAGGGGACGAGAGAAACGGTTACACAGCAAGGGTTTCAAAAGCGAGACGTGAAACGTGTTCGGAATACGCATGGAAGGAAGCAGGTCAAGGGAGTAGGAAACGGGGTTAACCCTACGTACCCCCTTGTAGGGACCAAGAAATCTGGGAGCAAATTTCATCGAGGGATCCTTGAGACGGAGGTTCCTGGAGGACAACCATACCCTATCACCCAGAACATAAGAAGGGGCCGCATCCCTACGGCGATCAGCAAACCTCTTCTTAGCAGCTGCTGAACGAGACAGCGCAACATGGACCTGATCCCACATCTTCCACAAAGAGGCAAGGTGCTGGTCCAAGGCGGGCATTCCCTTGTCGGAGAACGCACCGGGAAGGACAGAAGGCCGAAACCCATAAGCAACCTCAAAAGGACTTAAGCCAGTAGACGAGCGAGACACCGTATTCCTGGCAAACTCAGCCCATGGAAGGAGGTGAGACCAGTCGTCCTGGTGCGCATTAGTGAAGCAGCGCAAATACAATTCCACAGACTGGTTAGCACGTTCGGCTGCACCATTAGATTGCGGGTGATAGGAGGAAGTGAACGACAAGGAGACCCCCATCTCAGCACAAAAGCCCCTCCAAAACCGAGAGACAAATTGAGGACCCCTGTCAGACACGATATCCTGAGGAACCCCATGCAAGCGGAACACTTCTTTGGCAAACACCTGAGCCAACTGAACCGCAGAAGGAAGCTTTCTAAGCGGAATAAAGTGCGCCATTTTAGAGAACCTATCCGTCACAGTCAATATCACTGTCTGACCATCAGAAAGAGGAAGGTCTACAATGAAATCCATGGATAAGTGGGTCCATGGTTTCTTTGGTATAGACAGAGGCAAGAGTAGACCCTGGGGTCTCACATTAGGGGACTTACACTGCGTACAGACCCGACAAGCCTGTACAAAATCTACTACGTCCTGCTTAAGTGAAGGCCACCAGAACTGTTGAAGGAGGCCCTTATAGGTTTTGGTTACCCCCAGATGACCAGCAGTTTTGGCGATGTGAAATAAAGTTACCAGCCGGCGTCTCAGGGGGTGCTTGGGTTTGGTATGCCTTAATACTATCAAGAAAAGGAGACGAAACAACCAAACGGGTAGCAGCTATTATCTGAGACGCAGGAACAATAGGTACAGGAGTCGGGTTAACAAATTCTAAAGGTTCATGCTGTCGGGAGATAGCGTCAGCTTTGGCATTACGGCAACCAGGTCTATAGGTAATAACGTATTGGAAACGTGAAAGAAATAGAGACCATCTAGCCTGCCGGACAGATAACCTTCTAGCGTCAGCTATATAGGAGAGATTTTTATGATCAGTAATAACCATGATTTTGTGTCTAGAACCCTCTAATAAGTACCTCCATTCCTTAAAAGCTAACACAATAGCTAATAGTTCCCTGTTCCCAACATCGTAATTCTTTTCTGGATCGGACAACCTTTTTGAAAAATAACAACAGGGATGGAGGGGTTCGTCATGCGATAACCTCTGTGACAGTACTGCTCCCACACCCGATTCAGAAGCGTCTACTTCCATAACAAAGGGAAGAGAAGGATTAGGGTGGTGCAGTACTGGAGCAGAAGCAAATGCCTTCTTGAGAGTTTCGAAGGCCTTAAGGGCTTCGGGCGTCCAAACCCTAGGTTGTAGACCTTTTTTAGTCAGCTTCGTTATAGGAGAGATAAGGGGTGAAAAGTTCTTTATAAATTTCCTATAATAGTTGGCAAATCCTATAAAACGCTGGATAGCCTTAAGTCCTTGGGGAAGTGGCCAGGACAGTATGGCTTCCAATTTAGCAGGATCCATACTGAAACCCTGTTCAGTAATTATATATCCAAGAAATTGCACAGAGGTTTGATCGAACAAACATTTTTCTAACTTACAGTAGAGTCCGTTCTGTGATAATTTCTTGAGCACCATCCTAACATGATTATGGTGTGACTTCAAATCAGGGGAATACACAAGTATGTCGTCAAGGTACACCACGGCACAGACATGCAAAAGATCCCTAAGGACATCGTTTATGAGGTCCTGAAACACAGCAGGGGCATTACACAGTCCAAAAGGCATGACCAGATATTCGTAATGCCCACTGCGCGTATTAAGCGCTGTTTTCCACTCGTCATTCTCCTTTATACGGACAAGGTTATAAGCCCCCCTGAGGTCTAATTTGGTGAAGAACTTAGAACCTTTCACACGATCAAACAACTCAGTGATGAGGGGGAAAGGGTAGGCGTTTTTAATCGTTATGTTGTTCAGACCCCTGTAGTCTATACATGGCCACAAAAAAGAAACCAGCACCAGCAGGAGAGGAGGACCTTCTAATAAAACCTTTACTTAAGGATTCCCGTATGTACTTCTCCATGATCTGGTTTTCTTTCTCAGAAAGAGGGTAGACCTTACCCCTAGGAGGCATAGTACCCGGTAACAGGTTTATGGCGCAGTCATACTCCCGATGTGGGTGTAGCTTATCTGCCTCCCTTTTTTCAAAAACCAAGGTCTGCATATACAGAAGGGACAGAAACAGAAAGTGGTTTAGCCGTGGGCACATTGAGTGAACAAACAGGACGTACATGAGCCATACAGTCTCGTTGACAAGATTCCCCCCAGGAGAGTATATCTAAACAACCCCAGTCAAGTACCGGGTTGTGCTTAGCTAACCAGGGAAAACCCAGAACGATGGAAGCAGTAGGGGAGTCAATTATTTGGAAGGTTAACCTTTCCTTGTGCAAAGCACCCACAGACATAATGATTTCTTGGGTTTCATGGGTTACCAGAGGTTTCTCAAGCGGTCTACCATCTATGGCGTCAACGGCCAAGGGTGTGGCCTTTTGGATCAAAGTCAAGGTTGCAGTTTTGGCAAAGTTCTCATCCATAAGGTTGTCTGCCGCACCTGAATCGATCAAGGCTTTAGTTGTTATGGTGGTTTTATTGACCAAAAGAGAAACCGTAATAAACGGTCTGGAGATGGACACATGAAGGGACAAAGTCATAACACCCCGGGCCGACCCCTCTCTAGGCCTTAGGTGCTGTAGTTTCCCTGTACCTTAGGGCAGGCATCACAGTGGTGCCCCCTCTTTCCACAATAAAGGCATAACCCCTCCCTTCTATGGTACGCTCTTTCAGCCTCAGTTAACCCCGTAGCGCCCAATTGCATGGGTTCAGGGGATGGTGGCCTATGAGCGGGTAGTGCTAGTAATGCAGTACTGGGTAGAGCAGGTAACACCCGTGTATCCAGCCGTCTTTGACTACGCCTCTCTCTAATACGGTTATCAATAAGGATCACATGGTCTATAACATCATCCAAAAGAACAGGATGCTATTTCATCCAGTATGTAAGCGGCCAAACCCTCCTGAAAGGCTGTTACGAGGGCGTCATTGTTCCAAACCACTTCAGCTGCTAGAGTGCGGAATTCGATAGTGTAATCCGCTACAGATCTATTACCCTGTCGTACCCTAAGCAGAGCTTTGCCAGCAGAAGCAACCCTACCGGGTTGATCAAATGTGCGTTTGAAAGCGGTCAAAAAGTCTGCAAAGGACATTGGGGAAGCATTCTCCAAATGGATGTCGATTTGGTTGAGGAAACCACGACACAATGATGGGTCACCACTGTAGCGCTGTGGCAGCGTCATATGCACTACATGAGCAGGAACGGGTACCGGAGTGGGAATGGGCTCGGGCACAGCAGCAGCAGCCTCCTGAACGGCAGGCTGCAAGTGTGCAGTACGAGCCAGTATGGTTTGCAAAGCTTGAGCAAACTGATCCATACGGTGGTCCAAGCCATCCATTCTAGCCTCCTGATTAACTAGGAGCTGTGGTATGTGAGCAGGTTCCATTATGGCCCTGTTGTAATGTCACGATTCGGGGAACCCAACACGCTAACACACACACAGACACACACACACAAAGTGTGCAGTACCGGTCCTTAGAGTGGCCGGGTTGAGCACACACAGAATAGTCAGGAGACAAGCCGAGTAAGGGGAACCAGAAAACAGAATAACGAGAAACAAGCCGAGGTCAAAGGGTAGGAGAAAGTCACAAAGTCAGTATAACAAGCCAGAGAGTACGTAACCAGAAAGCACACGTTCAGAATCAATACTATAAAGCAAAGACCACAACAGGGCAGGGAGGAACAGGAAAGGTAAGTATTTAAACCAGAAGGTTAATTCTGATTGGATAATTTCCAATCAGAATTAACAATCCCACATGGGAGATATCTAAACCTCCCACTGTGATTGAGGCACTGTGCCTTTAACGCCGGGTCAGGTGACTGACCCCGGCGTGTAACAAATTGGGTGGTCTCCCAGCGTGCAGCGTCATGCATGCTGCCGCTGGGGGACTTGGAGGAAGACGCGGGCGGCATCCGTGGCTGGGAGGATGCAGCCCGCCGAACACATGGCAGGAAGGGGACCGCGGACGGCTGGAGGGTGAGTGCCGCGAACGGACTGCAGCCTCCCCTCGCAGCCGCCCGCGGGATCCTGACAGCAACACACTTCGTTACCCCTACTTTTACCCTTTTTGTCACTGTACCCCACTCCCTCTAGCATGTAAGTTCATTGAGCAGGGCACTCAACCTCTCTGTTGCTGGGCGTCCGCTTGTCTGGTTACAATTACATGTCTGTTAGTCCACCCACTGTACAGCGCTACGGAATTTGATGGCGCTTTATAAATAATAAAATAATAATAATCATAGGCATGTTCAAGGGTATGCCCAGGTGTATCTGACCATAGAGTTACATTTTCTTCCTTGTCCTCTGTTCAGATATTAAAAAGACACTCAATGCACCATAATCACCTCCACTGATTGAAGTGCCTATGGTGCCTAGACAACTATGCTTCCTTGATGCCATACAAAGCAGCAGGCAGTGACTGAATGAGAGTGTCAGCTGAGCACTCTCAGAGCCTATCACAGCCCATATTCCTGGTATGAATTGATATGATGCAAAGAGGAACTATAGTTCCACCACCACAATGTCATCATTGTGGACCTGGAATGGTGCTACCTAATGGTGTGGCTCAGTAACACAATTTAATTTCAGGCCACATATGGCCTGGGGGAAAACTGCCATCAGAACAGAATAGCCCAGTTTTGAAGAAAAAAACGCAAACTCGATTTGTAAGTTTTACTACATGACAGGAGGCTGCATATTTTGTTAATCTTCCTTTATTAATTCCATACAGCAGCAAGGAAAAAACACAGAAACAATCAACCAATAAGAGAAAAAAAAATTGTATACAGAGGGTTTACACCGTAAGCACCTCCTTTGCTGTCCCAACAGGACATAGTACTGTTCTCCTCTACCAAGGGGAGATTATTGTTTGATAATTATATATTGTGCTTGTGTACTTAATTTACACACCACTTTGACACTATCGCCTTTCTGTACTGCTGGATTATGTCTATTCCTTCCTTAGTTCAAATGTTTCTTCTTACTTGCTCTTTGGCCCTCTGTCACTGCTACCCCCTGCCTATTAATCTTGTGCTCTCCCTCTCTATCTTGGTGCCCTTATTTTCCTGAGACCTGGAGTGTGTAGGGTGGGGGTTTCTACATTGCCGAACACTCATTTGCTACATTGGACACAATTTCCTGCGCCTGCCATATTGGATCGCAGATTGCATGCCCTATGCTACATGGTTTATTGATGCTAAGGCAGGGAATAGTCACCCAGGCATAACTATGAGCTGTGCAGACAAGATCTGCATTTGTGTATAGGTTGATTGTGGAGGCAGGCATATTACACACATGCTATTAGCTAGATTACCTGGAGGTTTTCTTCCCACACTGTTTAAGCCACCACATTGTCCAGATGGTGAATACCTTCCCATTCTGCATACTGCATACATAGTGATATCCTAAAAAAAGTGGACAACTTTGTATCTATATTTATACATAGAGTATACTGCAAGGTGAGCTCTTGCTACATGAATCCAAATTTCTTCCTCTCGGCACATTACAGATTTTACCTTTTCAAGAGTGCACATTGTATCTCTATATCTTGTGGCCTCTATTGAACCAGTTGCCCACTGCCCCCTTGCTAACCCTCTCCTCATAAGTTCAAAAACAGCAAAATGAAACCGAAGAAGCTGTATAGAACCAATCTACATGCAGTAGATTACTAATATAGCGGTTTTAGGTGATTGGGAATGAGACATCTGGTATGGTAGAGTATGAAATCAATTTGTTAGCCATTCATGCTGAACAAAACAATGTTTACCTTAGCTACCATGCATTGCTGTCAAATGGTGTGTTTTATAGCCAGAGGCTTCAGCCATTTGCAAATCATTTCATGTTTATCAGGTACATACCTTGGGCTGCCTTCTTCTAGAGATAAATTAATCTCTGGTAATTTAATAGAAATGTCCTTAGACTACAATAGGAAGACTGTAATTCAATTACCAGAGATAAACTTATCTCTAGCAAAGGAATCCAGTCCCATCCTTAGTTGTGTTGTGCTGATGTCAACAGATGATAAATGATTCCACACTAGAGAAATGTCAATTTGTCTTAAAACAAGTGCCCTTAGGGGTAGTTCTGAGGAAATCATGCCATTGAACTAACCATTTATTATTTGTTTTGTATACTTCTAGATAATACAATAATGTATGCCTTCATATAGGTGTATACAAATAATTTGTCACACCAATTAAGGTGTCTGAAATACAGACGGAGCATAATTGTTCAGTAATTAATGAACATTCAAGTTAGAGCAATCTAAAATGTTATATTTAAAATGTCTGGAAAAATGTTTGAAAATTAACAGTAATAAAATGGTAAAATAAAACCAATAAATGTTTATCCGTCATACTTTTAAAAAGAAAAAGAAAAAAAGCTTTATTTAAAGATCTGATATTTGTAGCATCAGTTGTATCAGGATACAAAGTTTTTAAAGTCTTAGTTTCAAGTGAATAACACTTGAAATTTTATATAACATATTTTATATAACAAAAGTATTTACCAAATCACATTTCTTAAATATTACGAATCGAGCTGAACATAATCAGTAAGGTTTTGCAGGCATAAGGAAAAATATATAGTTATATCATCATCCTGTTTAACAGTGCCTTATAAATAAATTTGATAAAACAATATTGCTAATTATCTTGGGGAAAAAAAGCCACTACAAAGACCTGGAAAGGTTTTTGTTATATTTTTTTATTTGACTGTGTTGAATCCGGTAGTTTAAAATATATTATTTATGATGAAATGCTATTTTTATTATGTTTGTTTTTTGTTTAATATTTATTTTAACTTTCCTTTGTTAAAACATGGTTTCAAAGATTAATAATTTTAAACACTTAAGGGGGTTACAATGGGTACTCATATATCTAGTCATATCAGCACATGAGCAATGATGATCTCTGCCTGTGGAATTACAAGAATCACAAGCTTTAGATTTAAGGACAGTGTTAGGGTAGAGATGAAATGTAGAATGGGGAAAACCAATTAACCCCTTAAGGACACATGACGTGTGTGACATGTCATGGTTCCCTTTTATTCCAGAAGTTTGGTCCTTAAGGGGTTAAAGGAACACTGTAGTGTAAAACAAAGTGTATTCCTAACACTAGAGTATCCAGTTAACAGTTAGGTGTCTGCCTATATGAATGTGTATATCAGGTTTTGTGTACATATTAAATTGTGTGTGTATATGAATGAGTGTGTGTGTTTGTATGTGTCTTTGTGTTTGTGTACAAGTCTGTCTGTATGTATATTAATCTGTATGTCTGTGTATATATAGAAATATGTTTTGTGTATATGCATGTAGTTTAACAAAAAGATGATGCAGATAGAGACAAAAAGCAATACAAACTACGTAATTCTGCCTATTCTCCATAACCAATGCAATGTGTGCACTGACTGTGCATGTAGTACAATAATGGACACATAACACCTGCTCAGTCAAGAAACTCAAGAAAAGCTCTCCCCAGCAGACCATTCTCAGGAAGAAAGCCGAAATGTAGAGTTGTTGGAAAACTTTTTAACCCCGGACTTTCCTGTCCCCAAAACAACTTTAATCAGCTCTTAGGCAAACTTGGCATGTGCAAATTCAGAGCCAAGCGATGAAAACCCGAATTTGGTTGGTGTTTTGTAGATAACCAAATTGCTATACTAGCTTAGAAAGAACATATTTAAAACCATAAGCTACTTGAATTAACTCCAACAGTGTGAGTAGGCTGCAAAATGTGTATCACATTTAATGAATGACTTGGGTATTTTTCCTCATGACAGATCCAGATGTACCTATCTGGACCAAAATGTATACATAGTTGATCCAAAATAGAATCATTGGTTCATAAAATGGTATATTAAAATGGAGGAAAGGAATGTGATAAACATGGCTATAATAATTTTCAAACAAGGTTCCTAAAATTTGCACGTAATTAAGCCATCTAATATCCACATTTTCTTTCTTCTATCAGAAATAACCAGTGCTGCAATTCAGCTACAATATATTCTGACATATGATGGGGCATAAATTTCATCTAATTTGAATTTAAGAATAGCTGTATCAATAATTATTAAATACATTACATTTAGAGGGACTCTCCATTGCCAGGAACACATATCCGTTTTCCTGGCACTGCAGGACTCTGCAGTGCCCCTCTCCCTCCCACCCCCCATCCCATATTCCTGAAGGTGTTAAAACCCCCTACAGTGACTTACCTGAATCCAGCACCGTTCTTTAGGCTCCACCCATGCTCCTCCCCCGTGGACGTCAGCCAGCGGGAGAGACTAATGCGCATGCGCGACAATGGCCCTGCGCGCGCATTAGACCTCCCCATTGGAAAGCATTATTCAATGCTTTCCTATGGGCATTACGGCAATGCTGGAGGTCCTCATGCACAGCCTAAGGATGCCCAGAATCGGCTTAAACACTTTTCGTGATCTAAGAACACGGAAGTCCCTTTAGTAGCTGTCTGATAGACAGCCACTAGAGGAGGACTTAACCCTGCAAGGTAATTATCGCAGTTTATAAAATCTGCAAATCTGCAAGGGTGGTGAGAGTTGGCACCCAGACCACTTCAATGGGCAGAAGTGGTCTGGGTGCCTGGAGTGTCCCTTTAACTGTTTAGGAATACTAAGAATTAAGAAATATATGGATATAGCCATAAAATAATCATGAATCATTAAAGCTAAATTGTGTTATGTGAAAAATCTTTAATAGGGAACTTTCACTTATCTGGAATTTGCACTGTTGAATAAAAACATGAAAATCACCTAAATGTCTGTTAAAATTTTTCTCCAAGATGTTCCATTTTCGTTTCTTTCTTTCAAATGATATTGTAATTCAGTTCAAGCACCTCACAAACACACATTAAAACATATTTAAACACAAGGATAAGTAACCATAATACAAATAATCAAGTGAAGTTACAGCTCCCTTTAAAAATGAAACACTATTAAAAGTAAAATAAACATTCCTTTCTCATTTAACATGTACTGAAAGCAACTATTATAAAACACAAGCAAAACATATAACCATGTTTATGCTATAATTATGTGTTGTTGTTTTTTTTTATTATTATTAACATGTGATGTGAAAAGTGTATTGTTTGCCCAGTCTCCTAGAGATAATTTAATGACACAAAGACCATCAATGATTAACACATAATATCAAATGATCTTTTATATGCAGGGTGAAGTTTAGCAGCTAAAACCACATGTGCCATTTTATTATTGATCAGAATTAATTGGGCATTTAAAGCTCAAGTGATGGTCAAGGCAGGGTTCAATTTCTATTCAAAAAGCTTAATTCAAAGAGGTTAATAGATGCATATGCAATTTGTCCGGGAGATATGTAATAGATGTACATAATAGATTTCTTAGATTTCAATATATTCCTGATATAAAAAGAGTTGACATAGCTGCTAAGTGGCATAGCATGAGACACATTTTAGGGTTACATTAACATTTTATCAGAACATTGCCATTATTCTACTAGTTTGACAAGCAATCCTATGATTGAAACAGCTGAAAGAATCTGGGCTGATCACTATGATGGATTACTTCGGTAAAATGTATTTGTTATCTCCAGTTTGGTGGACTTCATTTTAACTAGGTCAACTATGGATGAATAATGGATTGGCAGAATGATTAATGGTAGTGTGGGCTTGAGATGTGTCTAATGATCAGAGCAAGCATAAATAGCTTCTTATTGGCAGTCACACTTCTAATGAGTGTGTGTGTGTGTGTATATATATATATATATATATATAGTATCATATATAGTGATATACATGTTGGAAATAATATTGAGTAAATAATTAATGAAACTTAATGTGTCCCAGGTTGACATGGAGATAGTTCAAATTGCTGTGCTTGTTTAGGAAGAAATAGCTGTGCTTGTTTAAACTTTCTGCTTACATTATCCTTCTTTGCTAAGGCGTATGCATGTAATTACGTACACTGATAAGACACACCATCTACAATCCTGGCATAAATCTAATATTCAAATATAAAAGGAAATAAATTCTCGTCTGAAGATATGATTTTCTAATTCACCCCACTTTGTGATTGCCTTTTGGGTGTTACTGTTGTATCTGAGCTAGCTATGTATTATGTATCATGATAATGATGGCGGAAATAAGGTATACCTAGTCCTTTAGATTTAGTGGGGGTAAATAGAATTTTGTATTCCACCAATGCTTTCCTCAGAGGCAAGCACGATGATCTGTTTCAGTCTGCAATACTTTAAAATCAGGGATTGACAAAGGAATGGGGAAAGTATGGTAGTGGTAAAGAAATCTTGGCATTACATTAATCTTAAATGAGGCACTCATTCCTAGCCATAAAATATTAGATTTATGCCAGGATTGTAGATGGTGTGTCTTATCAGTGTACGTAATTACATGCATATGCCTTAGCAAAGAAGGATAATGTAAGCAGAAAGTTTAAAAGTAAGAACATCCATTTTGTTTCAATTACATCAATTACATTACATCAATTACATCAATTACATCTAGAAACCACCCAACAAGAGTTCAGAATTGTTAGCAAATGCAGGAGGGATATATTAGGGTATGCGATCTTCAGGAAATAGCATAAGTCATAATTTATTATATTCTAATATTCTTGGGAGCAAACTGTAATCCCTGAGATCAAGGAGCTGTTAATCACTGCTTATAATAATAGTTTCAGAAAAAAAGGGCAAATGACGGGTGACATGAGACAGCCCTGTTGATTACCATTGTATATTGAGAACTATAAGGGATTTGTGTGGGGTATGGGAAGACTCACGTTAGGGGTACAAAAAAAAACAAGTTAGCAATCAACACTTTTTTATAATTTTAACAATAACAACAATGTTAAGAGTCTATTTAATTAGAAACCAAATTCTGGTCATAAATACTGGGTGTATTTTCATGTTGCTTGGGGTAAATCCCACCTTGACTGGATGAATACTTTTATGGGATAAAGAGTTGTAGTCTATTTAATATTAGTTAGTGAATCATTTTATATCAACATTTAATAGTGAGATTGGCCTGTATTGACCGGGGTCCAAATGTGTTTACTTGCAGCCAGTCTTGTGGATTTTTTGTATTATGTGGCCTCCCCTTTCCACCCAACTTGTGACCAGTGACTGTTATCCAGGGCCGGCGCATCCTACAGGCAACTTAGGCAGTCGCCTAGGGTGCACCTGCCCTGGGAGGCGCAAGATTTGAGTGACCCAGCTAGAAGGTATGTGTGTGCACACATACACAGAAGCATACAATGCATCTTTTACATACACACACACTACTTATCTTTAATGCATCTCTTATACGCACTCCATGCACCCCTTACAGACACACACACTGAATTACATTACATACACAGAAACACACAACACATTCCTTACACACAAACACACACTGCATCCCTTACACAAACTGGTATCTCTATACACTACATTCCATAAGAACACCCACATCCTCTCTAATAATCATAGGCATGCGCAGCCTATTGCATTAGGGTGTGCACCCTAAAGCACAAACACATGCCGGGTGTGAGGGTGCTGTTTGTGTGTTGTGTGTGTGCGAGGGTGTTTGTGTGTGTGTGTTTTGTTATGGTCCTGTTAGTGTGCTGTGTGTGTGAGGGTGTTGTTTGTGTGATGTGTGTGTGTGTGTGTGTGTGTGAAGGTGCTATTTGTGAGCTTTGTGTGGGTGTTTTGTGTTTGTGAGGGTGCTGTTAGTGTGCTGTTTGTGAGGGTGCTGTTTGTGTGTGTGTGCTGTGTGTGTGCTTGTGAGGGTGCTGTTAGTGTGCTGTGTGAAGGTGCTGTGTTTGTATGGGTGATGTGTGTGTGTGTGTGTGTGTGTTTGTGAGGGTGCTGTTAGTGTACTGTGTGTGTGAGGGTGCTGTGTATTTGAGGGTGCTGTTTGGGTGCTGTATGTGTGTGGGTGATGTATGTGTGTGGGTGCTGTGTGTGTAGGTGTTGTTTGGGTGCTGTATGTGTGGGTGTTGTGTGTGTGAGTGCTCTATATGTGTGTGGGCGCTGTTTGGGTGCTGTATGTGTGAGGGTGCTGTGTGTGTGAGGATGCTGTATGTGTGTGTGCTATATGTTTGGGTGATTGTGGGGGTGGAGGTGGGGGCAGATTACTTAATGTAGGGAGGGGGATCCTTGTTGCTGCTGCCATCCCTGGTGCGGAGATCTGAGCGGAGAGTCCACGAGAGTAACCCGGCGGAGCTGCTGGCTAGAGCTCTAGAGCCCGGGTCCTCTCCTGCCTCTCTCCATGCTGTAGTGGGCCGGTGAGGTAGATATTTGATATCCCCATGGAGATATGGCCCATGGAGTCTTAGAGCAGAGCCAGCGCTCGGATAGCACCGGCTCTGCATGAGCCGACAGGAGATCCTGAGATCTCCCCTGCCGGTCTCAATCAGAGGTGTGCCACGGGGATTAGGGTGTGCCCAGGCACACCCGGCACACCCCGTGCGCACGCCTATGATAATAATAATACATAACACATCCCCTACACACATACACTCCACTCCCTGTGAGCGAACTCATGGGTGGGCCTTGTAGGCATCAGGCTTATGGACGGGCCTTGTAGGCATACTCACGATCAGGCCCTAAGGGCCCAGACCTTGAGCTGTGTAAGTGGCCCAAAAAAATTGAGCTGCTTCCTGTTCGTTGATTTTTGTGAGAAGAGCCTGTTTTAACACCAGACCAGTGAAGCCAGACTGCAGCCTGAGCCCATCATCAACCTCTTGTCCTCATCTGGTGGTAAGTAAGCAATCCAGTATATTATCAGTGGCACTAATAGTCACCAGAACTACTACAGCTCAATGTAGTGGTTCATGTGTATATAGCCAGTACCTGTAGGCTTTTTAATATAAACACACTGCCTTTTCAGAGAAAAGACACTGTGTGCAGCACTGGCATTGTGACGTCATATGGTGGGCAGAGCACAACCCAGCAGATTTGTTTTGCTTTCTTTTACATTTGTTGTTAGAGCGTGTTATCTGCTTATACTCATACCTTCTGCCTATCTCCAGCTTTTGGTGAGATGATTTGGTGAGATGATTGTTGTTGCATTGTGTCATGTGCATGTGTATGCTGAGCATTAATCGAACACCCATTTACTATAAAATTGTACATTGCTATTTATAGTTATATTTAACACTGGGAGCAGATGGCATCTGCTTTCCTAGATTTTATTAAGCTTTTCATACAGTTAAACAAACTATTTTCAATTTGTGATCTGAAAATGTTGGATGTGGATGCTCATACACAAAATCAGTAGGGAGACCCCAAGTGCAGTTATTAAAGTTCCCAGGCCATCGTTTCAAGGTAGACAGGGTATCAATTTATATGTATGTTCTTGCCTTTTCTGTCTTCTACTCTGATCAAAGAGGATTGAAGTCAAGTGCTATTGTTAAAGGGTTACTCCAAGCCCAAAAACCACTTAATTTTAAGTGGCTTGAAGTCTGTATGTGCAGCTGTATGCTATGAAACCCCTTTACTACGGGCGAGTTCAAAGTTGCTACTGTCAATTCTGTGCATATTTACTTGCATAGAGGAGTATTAATTGGCTTAGAGCGATCAGCCAATGCCCTCAAATAAAAAATAAGTGGCAGGAAGTGCATTAGGTTTCTTGTAGCTCTGCAGAAGCCAAATGTCAGAAGCCTTCTGCAGAGGAGACCTGGTAACCAGTAGAGACCCAACTATTTTGCCCCGTTTCTTGCCCATGGCATTAATATTATTATTATTATTATTATCATTGTTGTCATTTATATAGCGCCAACAGATTCTGTAGCGCTTTACAATATTATAAGAGTGGGGATTCAACTTGAAATAGGACAATTACAAGAAAACTTACAGGAACAATTGGTTGAAGAGGACCCTGCTCAAGCTAGCTTACAGTCTATAGGAGGTGGGGTGTAAAACACAATAGGATCAGAAATAGCAATCAAATAAGGTGGGAGTGAATCAGAGCTGTAGGAGAGAGTAGAGTGCTGCCCTATAGGAGTGAGAGACAGGTATGTGAGGTAGAGGTTACTCTGGGAGGCCATAAGCTTTCCTAAAGAGATGGGTTTTAAGGCACTTCTTAAACGATTGAAGACTAGGGGAGAATCTGATGGTGGAAGGCAGGCTCTTACATAGGATAGGAGCCGCACGCGAGAAGTCCTGGCTGCAGTGGTTATAATGGCTAAAGTAATCCTTTAAGTATGCTTGTATCTGGTAATTTTTTTTTTTTTTTTTTTAATTAATCAACTCTTACATTTAATCTATGCAAGCAAAATATTATTGGACCTTTAGTATAAGATCAACAGAACCTCGGAGCACCAAGGATTTGGGAGTTGATTCATTTCTCAATATAATGCATTATAAGTTTGTGTATTATATACTTGGATTTATCATATAAAACTACTGATAAGCTCAAGCTGAATTATTCTTAGTGTTCAATGACTATAATGGGCAAAAATGTTTATTGTGGAATTTAATGGTCCTCGTAAAATCCAGTCCTTAATAAAAAACAAAAAAAACTGTTAGTGTAAAAGATAACTGCCCGATTGTGTGAAAAGGGTTTCAAGCACTTAGCGAGTTTATTCAATAGTACTCAGAAAAGAACATAATTAAACTCAATTAAATACAATTTAAAAAAACTGTTTTCTATGTCAAATTAATTGCAACTATATATCAAATCACCACATTTTGAGCCTTTCAGCTAAAGAAGCTGACAAGTGCGCTGGTACTGGCAGCAACTACAAATGCTTGAATTAAAAACTTGGATTCCTTCCCATACATAAACTGTGACAAGACACTTAACATGCACATGCCTCTTCTACAAAGTGAACCTCTAATTCATCAAGATACTTCTCTACAGTTGGAGTTCTGATTTAGCTAATTTACTGTTCAGATCCTATTTAAAAAGGTTATTTTCTTAAAACATTGGCAGGGTATCCAGGAATTCACTAAGCTAAGTGGGTACTCCATAAACTAATTTACATAATAATATCCAGATTAGCATTCCGTTTAGTGACTGTTCAGTCAAAAGTAAAAGTGTGTGTGGAGATCACGGAAATCATATACTTGTTCGAAGGAGTAATGTTTTCCAGTAGAAGTGATTTTGCAACAGAACTGAGAGCTCCATTTTGCTTTGAGCTTGCTGCTAATGCATGCACAACAATTCAATTATTTTTCTTTTCAGTAAATGTTTTCAGTAAAAGGTACACTTGATTTATACCTGGCATTTTTTAGTGTTCTGCACTCCAAGAAATCCAAGGTGGGGATCATACCACCAGCGCTGTTACCAAGGAGCAGTTAGCCTGCTCTTTGCATGTGAGTACTATTTTAGTTATTATATATATTGTTGTTTTTATTCAGTGAACACTATTAGTTGTCTCTTTTTACCCTCTTTCCTGAGTGTGGACCATACCCCAGACGGAAGAAACCAACAACATATCCCATAAGTGGGGATTATACCGCTGTACGCCCGTCACACTAGAGCGAGCTATAGCTCTACTAAATGTGAGTTTATTCCCATTTATTTCATCAATATACACTTTGGACCGTTTATAGTGCACTATTGTTTATTTTTAATCTGTTTTTTGTCTTTCATATGAGTGGATTCATCCAGAAAAAGACACTGAGGATTTAAGCACTTTATTCTATATTTGATCTGAGTAAGATCCTTTTTATTGGACTTTTTTTTACTGATATTTGGATTTTTTACTTATTTTATGTGTTGGGATTTTATGTTGGGATTTTCACTGCTCATTATATTTTGTTATAAGAATTGGCACAGCCCTTACTTCTATTTTTCTCACTTTCTTACTACCTAGCTGTGCCTTGGTATATTGACTTAATTTCTTTGTAGGGCCCACCATACCATCATAACATAGCGTGGTTATTCACTTAAGTGAGAAATGTTGGGGATTTACAGTCAATTCAAAGTGAATTTCGAATTTATGGAAAAACACAGTTGTCAGCTATGCTTCCAGTTCAGCTACTTTGATTTTAAATTGAAATTCACTTGAAATTAACCTTTGAATTCCCGGCAATTCAAACTTTAGTAAAATAACCCTGTTTGTTTTCAAGATCTCCAGTTCATGTTATAAAAATGTTACTGATTGTTGTGTTATGAAATAAAATATTTTTATAAAAAGGTTCCGCTCATTCTGCTATGGTTTTGTAAAATACTAATATCCTTATCACACTGATTGCACAGCGATTGAACTTAGCTATCCAATCAGTTTGAAATGTGTGGCTTACTTAGCATATCACATTTGTTTATTGTGATTATATGTATGTACAGTATATGTATTTTTGTGTTTTCATATGTATATGTTTTTTATTTTATATTATTTTTTTTTTTTTAGACAGAAGTGTGTTATACTTGAGCATGCTAGGCTGAACGTGCGTATATCATGGCTAGTTGCACTGAAGGTATGAGTATATAGCAGTACATTGTTGTGAAAGATGGCTGTCATGTTTAGGGTGTAGATTGCACTTTATCAACTGTGTATTTATATCAGCAAGCTCCACCACTAGTTATAAATCAAGTGTGAGTCGCCCCATGAGATGAGACTAACATAATACATGTACGGTTAAGGTAAAGGCATGTAAGAAACTACGACAATAAACTCTTTAGGAGGTGAAATAATGACATGTTTAAACGCTTGCTACTTTACGATTAGTTAATGTGCAGAGAGCAGTTCATGTGATCAAAGGCATGGTGTGGAGGATCGGCTATAGTGGGACATGCTTGGCAGGCTGCTGTTTACTGCTTGTGCTCATCCGATCCCTTCTGGGCGCCAGGTGCAGACCTTGGGAGTCCCTGATACCTGGAACAACAAAGGCAAGTCTCTGGCTGAGTGCCGGGTTCGCGGCTTGAGGTGGTGGAAGCTTGTTTTGTCGGGTGGTCGGATCTGTCCCGGTGGTGCTTCACGTCCGGTGAGGGATTGTGGTGGCTTAAGGTGGAGGCGAGTGCTTGACGTGGGGCAGGCTCTGCATTTCTGTTTGTGCCTCGGTCCCGTCTCCGACGCCTTTTGCGTTGGTGGATTTTAATGGGGACTGCTTCGCTTAGCTGTGGTGGAGCTTGTTGGGGCTGTGGTGGAGCTTGTTGGGGCTTCCTGCTTGTTATTTGCTTCCAAAATTGATTAAAGAGTCTGTCCAGCTTAGACTTAATATCCTGCCATGCTTTGCTGGTACCAGGAGGACACATGGCTGCCGCCATATTAGGAGAGTCGCAGATGAGTATGTCAGCCTGGGCGGCTGTGCTCTGTGCGTCCATTAGCTTCAGACCGCCTCTCAGGGGTGGACCGGGATAACCCCCATCGGTCCGAGGGGGTAACGGAGCTCCTGCCGGGAAGTAGCTGCTCCTAGACATCCCAGGATCAGGAGATCGGCCACCTCTCCTGCCCAGTGAGCACCAGGCCACACTTGCCACGCAGAGGTAAATAAGACTCTGTCGAGTTGCTGACCGCTATTAAGCATGTCGGGTCGGTCAGGTAGGAGCAACATTGCTGGGTCATCCCCTTCTGGGGAGAAATTCGCTTGTTGATAGCTGCTTAAAGTGAGATATTGAGGGAGCTCACACGAAGTGCGTCTTTCCTCCTTGACAGCTAGGCCCCGCCCCCCGGAAGCTGCATTCTAAGTGAGAGGAGGGACAGTGTAGCTGCTGCTGATTTAATAGGGAAATCGATAGCTAGGCTAGTGTATTCAGTGTCCACTACAGTCCTGAAGGACTCATCTAATCTCTGCTGTAAGGACAGCACTCCAAAAAGCTAGAACATCAGTCTGCTTTTTTTTTTCTGTGTAATCTAATTGCAGTTGCCTGCCTGCCAGCGTGTGTGTCAGGCTCACAGCGTATACTGTGCCCACTTGCCCAGTGCCACCACTCATATCTGGTGTCACAATAGCTTGCATTAAAAAAAAAAAACTCTTTTGACTGTAATATAATAGCAGTCAGTTTCCTTCACATGTGTGCGTTTCAGGGCCTGCCAGGGAACAGTGTCACACCAGTGCAACTCATATCTGGTGTAACAGTAGTGTACATTTAAAAAAAAAAAAACAATTTGACTGTAATAGATTGAATAGCAGTTAGTTGTCTGCAAGCGTGTGTGTCAGGCCTACAGCGTCTACTCTGCCAACTTCTGCCAGTGCACAGTGCCACTCATATCTGTTGTCACAGTAGCTTGCACGCATAGTACCACTAATCGAAAAAAAAAATGACAGGCAGAGACAGGCCACCGTCGTGGTCGTGGTGCTGTGATTCCCTTTGGCCCTAGAATAATGCCCAGTGTTCAGAGGCCACGTATCCTGAACTCGGAAAGTTCTGAGGACATAGTTGACTGGCTAACACAGGACACCCAATCTTCTACAGCTTCCGCTCGGAACCTTGACGCACCATCCTCCTCCAGCTTAGCTTCGGACACCTCTCAAGTTACCACTCGCCCGCCTGCCGCCACCACCAACACTAGCACCACAGCCACTTCACTTGATCTGTCAGAGGAGTTATTTACACATCAGTTGGAAGAAATGAGTGATGCACAACCATTATTGCCAGAGGATGTAGATAACAGGGATATGTCTCAGTCAGGCAGCATTACACACATGGACGTACGGTGTGATGATGATGTTGTCATCAGTGAGGACAAGGAACGGGACATGGCTAGCTTGGTATCCAACCGTGTGAAATGGGGGGTTTGCGGTTGTGCAAATGGACTGTTTGCGGTTGTTTGCGGTGCGTTAAATGGGGAGTTTGGTCTGTCATTGTGAAGCGGGCGTAACCCTTACACTACCTGATCGATACAACATCATACCTGAAGTTTTAAAGCACGTTATTCCAAACAATTTAGGAATGTTAGGTGATTTATGCCCTTTATGGATTAAAACCAGACTCTGCATCAACTATGTAATTTTCCATGGGAGTTTTGCCATGGATCCCACTCCGGCATGCCACAGTCCAGGTGTTAGTCCCCTTGAAACAACTTTTCCATCACTATTGTGGCCAGAAAGAGTCCCTGTGGGTTTTAAAATTCGCCTGCCTATTGAAGTCTATGGCGGTTCGCCCGGTTCGCCCGTTCGCGAACATCTGCGGAAGTTCGCGTTCGCCAACGGAAAATTTTATGTTCGCGACATCACTACTGTTCAGCTCATTTGAATTTAAAAAAGCGTTGGAAAACCGAACCACAAGGGCATGAAAATGTGCCAATTCGTGTACACCAAAATATTAAGTATATATTTTACAGTACACTTCTAGGTCCATCCCCCACACCCCCCACTTCCCTATTTGGTTCACAGATACAATGGTTTACAGATTTATTAAATATATGATTTATAAAATAGATGTCTTTACTGATCTTCCTTTTTTTCCCTCTATTGGTTACCGTATATAATCGAGTATAAGTCGAGCTTTTCCCTTCGTATAGTGGCAGTACTTACAAGTGGGATGTTCCTTAGGATTCTGGACAAGAAGCTCCCCCTTCTTTAGAATTTAAATGCTGTGCTCCGCCTGCTGCCTCCATATAAGCTGTAACTCAGAGACACTCACCAGTTCTTCTTGTCCCGGCAACGGGACGGACAGGTTCCCCCACAGTGCAGGTGGAGATTTGGTGCGTTCAGCACAGGTTGCTGACCGGGAGGTGAGTGCCCGATAGTTTCCCGGGCGGGAACTGAGCGGCAACAGTACTTCCGGGTTCGCGTTACGGAACGTGACCGGGTACTGTCTTTTGTGGTTTTTTTCTGACGGAGTTCCCAGGCGGTTCTCCTTCATTGCTCATTACGCATGCGCACAGCGTTGGAACGCACGCCTGGGAGGCTTTGCGTTCCACCAAACACAGAATCACGCTACTGAGCATGCGCGAAACGGTGTTTGGCGCCAAATTTAAAATTTGGATACATGGCTGTGCAGGACCTTCCTGACCCCAAGGGTGGGTGTACAGTTCTGGTTCTCCGTGTCACCTGCCCTCCTACACGGATCTTAGGTGATTTAAGGTGAGGTTTAACTATTGAACTCTCCTTTTTTTCATCTTTTGTTTTTATGCATGCTTCTAGAATAAGTCCTATGTCTCCAGATAAGACAGATATAGACAAGATGTCAACTTCTGTTCCAAACACCACAAGTAAATCTAAGCACTTATGTTGTCTGGAATGTGCGTTACCTCTACCTGACGGATGTCGCAAAAATACATGCAATCAGTGCGCAACGGATCGGCTAGTAAAAGCCGAGCAGACTGATATGGCATCCTTCCTGGGCGGGTTTCAGGAAAATTTGTCCCAGACATTTGAAGCTATTCGGGAGAAACTGCCCACACAGCGTAGGAGGAATAGATCTCCTTCTGTGTCTGACGTCTCTTCGCCTTCGGATATTTCCAGCCTGGCTTCAAGTGTGGAGGAGGGGTTTCCACCAGAAGAGCTGAAGAAATGTATTAAAGAAGTGACGACGGCGGTACAAGAAACTGAACCTACCAAGGGTAAGGTTAAAGGTTTCCCAATGTCTCCTTAAATCTTGGATCTCCATCATTGAAAGACGTACGTTCAAGTCAAGCTACAGTCTGGAGAAAAATGGGAAGATCTTCCTAAGTGGATGTTCAGATTGACCAGCTATCAAAGAAAACCACTATACCCATTGGCGAAGTCTCAGGGCTTAAAGACCCAATGGACGAACAGGCCGAAACTTCGTGTAGTAGAATATTCCAGGCCGCAGGATATCAGTGCAGAGCTGAATTTGCAGGTTCAGCGGTTCTCAGAGCTCAGAGCGTTTGGCTACTAGCCCTGGAAGATTCCATTATGGGAAATCTGATACAGATCCTTCCCATCTCTTGTTCCTACTGAAAGATGAGTTTTCTTTGTTTATCAGCGAGGACTATGGGTTTGTCGTCGGTAGCCAGAAGAGCTCTTTGGCTACGAACATGGACAGCTGACTCTGCGTCTAAGGCATCCTTATGTGAAATTACCCTTTGAAAGGAACAAAAAATTTTTTTTTTTTTTGGCACTCCTTTGGAAGACATTGTTAGACAGATGTCTGATACGAAGAAAGCCCTGCCTCGGGATTCAAGAACCCAGGGATATTAAAGTTTTCAGTACAAGGGTCAGAGGTCCTTTCGTTACCAGGGCGGTTTTGCAGGTTTCAAAAGCATGATGGCCTATGGCCATACCAGCCTGAAAATCCCTGATCTCGTCAGATCTCAGAAGCCATCCAGACTCGGGCCTGGTTAGTACTTGTATGGGAGACCAACTATGTACCTCAAATAAACAGCCAGTGGTCTTGACAGGAATCCAACAGGCATGACAAAAGAGGAAGTTTTGACGCCATAAGAATGGGAGGACGCCTTCGGTTCTTCACCCAAGACTAGGAAAGAGTGCTTCATAGGTGGATTACAAGAACCATTTCAGAAGGTTACAGAATAAAGTTTCATCGAAACCACGTCCATCCTTCCTACTGTCAAGCTATCCATCAAGAGTAAACAAATTCTCTTTTTCTTTAAGAAATGTGGTAGAGAGGTACCCAAACGTTGGGTATTTCAGGGAGTTTACTCACGCCTTTTTTTCTGGTTCAAAAACCAGATGGAAACTGGTAAACACCTGCTTACCATGACAGAAGTTCCGTATGGAACGTATTTTGTCTTTTGACACACATTTTACAAAGGGAGATTACATGGCAGAGTTGGTTTAAATTTGCTTATCTCCATGTACCGGTTTCAGAATCTTCCCGGAAGTTTCTCAGGTTTGCGGTTCTAGCAACACTGGCTTGTTGGTCTAGTGGTATGATTCTCGCTTCAGGTGCGAGAGGTCCCGGGTTCAAATCCGGAAGTGCCCAAGCATTCTTGTTTCAAGAAAGCGAAGGATTCTCCATTTACATTTAAACTCTTCCCTTTGGCCTGTCTGAAAGGTATCTCGATTGTTCCATACCTGGACGTTTGGTTCCTGAAGGCCCAATAAAGACAACTGCTAAATCTTCATCTCACGATTACAATGAAGGTTTTAAGAGATCAGGGTTGGATCCTGAACCTGGAAAAATCCAAGCTGACGGCGTCACGAAGTCTAGAGTTCTTGGGTCTTAGAGGAAATTCACAGTCCCTCTCTCTTTTTCTACCATTAGTGAAACAATTGAGGATTTTAAAAGCCGTATCAAAGCTGCATAAAAACCTAAGTTCAATCAGAGATGCTATGAGGTTCTAGGCCTCCTCGCTTCTGCAATCCCAGCAGTGGCTTGGGCAAAGGCAGAAGCAATACCATTGTAATGGGACATCCTTTCCCAATGGACACGAAAACAGGGAGATCTAGACTCTCCCTTCCACCTATCCAAAAGGGTGAAAGGACTCCTGAACTGGTGGAAAAACAGAAGCAAAATCCCAAAGGGCCTATCGTTTGCTCAGAAACAATGGTTTATGATATCCACATATGCCTCCCAGATGGGTTGGGGCGCCCATCTAGCTTCTCAGTTCCGTCAGGGTCTTGGAACAGAGTGGAGTCAGGCGCTTCCTGAAGTTTCAGGGATTAATGCGGTTTGGAAGGCACTGGTTTCCTTCCGTTCAGCCATCACAAATCAGGCAATGAGGATTCAGTCGGACGACGCCACTACAGTGGTTTTTTTCGCCAGGGTGGCACGAAGGTAAAAGCTCTTCAAGAGCTCTGCTACCTCATATGTCTTGGGCTCAAGCGAATCTTCTCGCTATATCAGCTACCCAGGTCAGAGGGTCTCTAAAATTAGTTCAGATGACCTCAGCCGTAGCCTTTGGTCTCAGGCAGACTGGGCACTGTCAAGCTAAATTTTTTGGCGCTGGGTTCACGCTTCGGCAGGCCGGAGATAGACCTGTTTGCCACAAGGAGATACAGGAAAGTTCAATGTTTTGCTTCTCTCCATTCAGGAGAGTACCCAGTTGTCCTAGACGGTCTATCGATACCTTGGACCTTCGACATGGCTTATGTTTTCCCTCCTGTCGCTCTTATACCACGGATTGTTCATAAGTAAGATGAAGAAGGCAAGTAATTGGCAGTCCTGCCCTTCTGGCCGAACAGGAGTTGGTTTTCGGAAGTGGAAAACTTGACAATCTCACGTTGGCATCTCCAGTCTCTTCTCAAATATTGGAGAATGTGACTCTCCCCGTGGAAACTCTGGATATTTTTCACCTGACTGCATGGTTGCTGCAAGGGTGATCCTTCAAGGCCATGGTCTCTCTGACCTTTATGTGATGGGTTGCTGTCTTCTGTCCGCTGGTCCACTTCGTAAATCTATTTCAGAGTTTGGATGAAGTTCAGAACCTGGTGTTCACTTCGAGGTTGGATCCGGCCAAAGCCTCTATCCCGGAAAGTCTTTCTTTTTTGCAAGATGGGTTTGAAGCCGGCCTGGGAGTTTTATGCTCAGAGGCCAGATTTCAGCTCTAAATCACTTCCTGGTTCGTGGCTTTGCCTCAAACCTGCTTTTTCTAAGATTTCTTAAGTCCATAAGGCTTAAGAGGCCTCCTAAGTAGTACCTTTCCCTACTTGGGATCTGTCTGGTGCTTCGAGCCCTTTGTGAACCACCATTTGAACATTTACTGGAGGTTCCTATCAAGTTTCTTACTTTCAAGATGGTTTTCCGGGTGCCTATCGCCTCTGCTAGTTGAGTAGGTGTGATCCGAGCTCTCTCTTTCTCTCCGGAATTCACCTTTTTCATCGCGACTGGGTGGTCCTGCACACCAAGCCTTCTTTTTTGCCTAAGGTTTTTTCTGGTGCTGCAATTACCAACCTATTGTCCTACCGGGGTTTTATCATTTTCCTACGTCGGATCTGGAAAGAATGTGACATCTCCTAGATGTTAGAAGATCCCTGAAAATCTGTCTTCAGATGACTCAGGGATTAGATCCTTAGATCTATGTGTATTCTTTCATGGCGCTAACAGGGGTTGTGCTGTCTCAGGGCCCTCTTTGGCCTGATGGCTAACGTATACAATCAGGTTGGCTTATCAATCCAAAGGGATTCCCCTTAGTTTCCCTTTAAAGGCTCGTGCCTCTAGAGCTATGACACCTCCTGGGCTGAAAGAGCAGCCGCCTCACCTGAAGACTTCTGCAAAGCTGCTGCTTGGTCTTCCTTACATACTTTTATCAAGCATTGTAGGCTGGACGTATTCTCATCATCTGAAGCTGCTTTGGGCGTAAGGTGCTACAAGCTGTGGCCTGCTGAGTTCCCACCCTTTGTTGTTTGCAGGGGTCTTGCTATATCCCACTTGTAAGTACTGCCACTATACGAAGGGAAAAACAGTAATTTTACTTACCGTAAATTCCTTTTTTCTTAGTATAGTGGCAGTACTGGCTTTCCCTCCGCTTTCAAATAGATTAAATTCTATGCATCATTCGGTCTCCGTTTTGGTTCTTTTGTATTACTGGTGAGTGTCTCTGAGTTACAGCTTATATGGAGGCAGCAGGCGGAGCACAGCATTTAAATTCTAAAGAAGGGGGAGCTTCTTGTCCAGAATCCTAAGGAACATCCCACTTGTAAGTACTGCCACTATACTAAGAAAAAAGGAATTTACGGTAAGTAAAATTACTGTTTTTCAGCACATTTTTTTACTCGAGTCAATGTCTGTATTATGGCAATTTACATTGACATAATACAGACAAGGGGCTGTGTAGGAGGGGGGGCTGGCAGAGAGCTGTAACTTACCTCTCCTGCAGCTCCTTTAAGCTCCCTCCTCCTCCGCGCCAGTCCGGTCAGCTCCCTCTGTCAGCTCCCAGTGTAAGTCTTGCAAGAGCCGCGGGGTCAGAGCGCGGCCGCGAGACTTACACTGGGACTTGCAAAGAGAGCTGACCGGACCGGCGCAGAGGAGAAGGGAGCTGCAGGAGAGGTAAGTAAACGCTCTCTGCCAGCCCCCTCCACTGGACTGCCAATGCCACTGGACCACCAGGGAGTGAGAGCCCCCTCCCTGCCATGTATCAAGCAGGGAGGGGGGATGAAAAAAAAATAAAATAATGATAAAATAATAATATTTATAAAATAAAAAATAATAATAATAAAAATTATTAAAATAATAATAAAAAAAATAATAATATAAATGCCCACACCCCAGCCAAGGCTCTGCAACACACACACACACACTGTACTCATACACACACACTGCACTCATCTATTGTGCGATTCATTTGGTTTGTGGTTCAGCTAAACTTTGGATAAGAGTTTGTGAATTCACACGATCACCCGATTGGCACAAATTCGGATAAATCGCATAGCTAACAGAAGAGCATTAAAGTGGTGACTGTGCTTAGGTTTTAGCAGTGTAATAGATATATAACGGATTAAGCTGTAGAAAACATTTAGTGTAAAAAAAGGCAACATATAAAATACTTGTAAGTTCTCAGACATTGCTCAAATGGGCATATTGAGAGGTAAATTTGAAGACCAGATGTGTCTATTGCACAGTTGTAAATGGCATGACTGCCTCCAGCTATAATCCAGTATAGATCACTTTCTCCATAAGAGTGCTCAGCTCCGTACCTCCCAGCGCAAGTCTTCAAGGTACAAGACTAACAAGCCAAAGGTCATTGGATCAAGTATAGACAGATGCTCTCTGAGTGTCCTGCATTGCTCTCTGCATTTTGCCACACAACTCAAAGGCCTGGTTGAAAGGTAGCTGTTGCAGGTATTTGTCTTAAGACTTGATTCAATTAAGGAAGCACTCCATAACAACTTCATCTCAATCTCATCTCATCTCATAACAAATTCATATCAATTTCACAGTTATGTAAATGGTTAGCTAGTAGTCAGCTGAGAGCATCAGCTGACACTCTCAGGCTGTCATTAGCAACTTCCTTATTGAAGCCTTGTGCCATCACCAGAAGGTGAAGATGCAGCTCGGACGGGTGCCATTTTTGCAACTCTGGGGTTAAACCATTAATAAACAGTTTAATCCCTTAAGATTCATTGAGATTAGGTTATTATGATGCTTGGACTGTTCCTTGGAGATTGCTAACACTAACAATAATGCAGATATTCACATGAATGCCATGTGTATTAAAGGAAAAGATGTATTCCCAATGCTTTAGCATCCCTGTTCATATTTAAATATAGGTTTTCCTATTTGCCATAAAAATAAAATTAAAAAAGAAAAGAAAGCATTGGCCACTGGAAAAAGGTGAGTAAAATCCTTTCCTCTCTTCTTCACAGAATGTTATTGAAGAGGCGTGGCTTCATCCATCATGGTCCAATCCAATGCTCTTCATAGAGGAACACTGGGGACCTGATGTGCATATGCAGTGCAACACACACATCCAAGTTTTTTCACAGGAGAGCATTCAAAGAATGCTGTCCTTTGGGGACTTCTGCATCACGTGACCAAGTTTGAGTCTGTCAAAATGTTGAGTCTGTAGTGGCTAATGGTTGTATTACAGCCACTTGTCAGGATACATGAAGCAGAAAGTGATAATTGGTAATTACTTAGTAAACCGAAATGACGTGAGAATTGCAGAAAAGTCGATCCAGGCAGCACAGGTTAATAAACGAGTAGACAAGCAAAAAGGTCAGGCAACAAAGGAATACTAGTGTAGCACTTAGAGGAGCGCAGTACAATTGTGCATTGAAGACTGGGAAACTGGAGAAGGAAAGACATTTGGCATGCCCAAAGAGGTGGACTGCAAGAAGGATAAGCGATTGCTTTCCACAAGTCTAATGGGCTCTGCATTTGGATGGAGAGCTGCGTCGTTTGTATAAATGTTGCATGTACACTCCCGGCATTTGAAAATGCTCCACACAGGGAGCTGTTGTGAAGGGTTCACCGAGCCACCATTCTATCAGGACCCTGGCACACTCTGGTGCGGAGCTTTGCAGAGCAGAGGGAGAGACATAACTAGGAAGAGCCAGGTAAACAGCTGGAGCCCGACACCACTAGAGTTGGACTGAACCCTGCAATGTAAACACTGCAGTTTCTAAAAACCTGTATTACATTGTATGCTTAAAACTAAAGAACTTCTGCACCAAGACCACTTTATTGAGATGAAGTGGCCTAGGTGACTTTAGTGGTCCTTTAAATGAATCTACTCATTAACTTATCACTGTGCATAATGCAAATAAAAAACGATAAGGAATATGGGAATTATTATATTCTCTCTTAGAGGACTCAACTTATCAAGTGAATTAAACATACATTAGCCTAAGATTTAGACTCCAATCAATCTCAAGTAGTGCAGGACATGAATGTCTTGGAGCTGTCCTAAAAATAATAATAATCTAATTGGTGTGCATATATTTTTTTGTATATGTGTTTGTGTGTGTGTCTTTGTGTCTTTTTGCATGCATATGTTTTTCTGTTACATTTTGCAGCACCTTGAATGGCAAAGAAAAACCGTTGCATTACATTACATCTCTCTCTCTCTCTAGCGCTCTCTCTCTCTCTCTCTCTCTCTCTCTAGCTCTCTCTCTCTCTCTCTCTCTCTCTCTCTCTCTATATGTATATATATATATATATATATATATATATATATATATTATAGAATATTAAAGACGTAGGATTTTAGATCTAAAAGAGACACACTTGGGAGGTATTAAACTGCAATTTGAGACTATGTCAGGCACTGGTGCCAGTTTACAGTAATCATATTGATCTCTTGGCCTCTCTCTTTCGAGAAAGAAACAAAGAGGAGCATTCAAATATGACATTTACGTTCATTCTCTAAAGATCTATAAAATTCTAGTTATTATTACATTGTTCGTTATACTTTGTGCAATTTTCTAAAGAAAAATGTTTAATTACCTAACAGCAAATTGAAGAAAAATGGAATGTGACAGCAGACAGCAATCTGGGCCCCTTGGCAAACTTTGATTATGGACCCCATTGAAGGCTTGTATGGGTATGTATAGCATGAAATCATGCATAGGGATGTATAGGTGTGTATATGTATCTCAATATAACACTCCCAATATTCCCTGATTGTCATCAGTATAGCCATCACATGGGCTTCTTCCTGTCCCCCAGATGCAACTAGTCCATAAAAAAGCTAAATGATTCCGGGCATTTGACCCAACAGGAGCAATCTTATCTCTTTTTATTCAATGCCACCTTGCCTTCTCTGTAGGTCACTGTAACGGCACCCCAGGCATAAAATGGGTTAAAAGCCATTTAGTAGATCTTCCCCTTCCAGATATACAGGCACAGCTACTGCAGAACACCAAAACTCCCGAACTGGATACAAAATAGCATTCCACCTCCCGAACTGGAACCTCACAAATAGCTGCTAGCAGACGAACAGGTAAAGCAGATAATCAGCTTACACTCCTGGCAATCAGTCTCTAACAGCATACAGAAAATCCCCCCAAGAACGAGACAGAGCTCCGTGTTGTGGGTCAAGCCGTGGTCTGTTTTAATTAACACTCACAGACTTTTATGCAATTCAGATATAATTACTGAACACAATGGGTTAATGTAATTTATCACAGGCAGGAAAAATACAGTTTTTACAGCATATTCATAACTTCTAAAATATACATCACATTATATATTCACATTATATATTCACAATCAATCCATTCAGGGGAACAACATATCAAAAAATGGCATGAATCAGACCAGGGGTTCAGAAGTTAGTAAAGTATCTTTTGGGGCCTGGCTGGCAGCATGGCTATCTGGCCCAAACCGTTTTTTTCAGAGCCCTCTATCCTGGAGACAATGGGGAAAATAATCCAATTATATCCAGGGATAGAGGCAGACTCCATTGAGCACATGTTACCAGTAAAACACAAAAGGATACAAAAATATATAACTCCTATCATACTGAATTGAACGGGCCAAATCTCCCAGGGTCCATAGTCACAGGGCAAGAGGCGGGCAACCAGGCTCCTCCAATGCAATGTGGCAAGATTGGTCTTGTCAGATCTCTCCCCTTTTCCAAACAGACTAACAGGGTATCTGACCTCCTGCTGGTCAGTGCCCTTGTTAGTCCAGCAGCCCACCCACAAAACACAATCAGCCGTACAGCCCACCCACAATAAATGGTTACTACACCTGGGTAGAGGAGAAACTTGTCCAGGTCCAGGTGTCTCACCACATCTGTGTGGGGGACTGGTAGGTGGCCTTGGTGGGTTGCTGAGTGGGCAGAGACCAGCGGTACTCTGCCCTGGTGCCAGCGCTACCGTGGAAGTAGCCTGGTTGGAGCCTGGTTGTGGGAGGGGGAGACCAACTGTCTCCCCTTTAAATACACAGCTCTGCTGCTGGAGACCGACTGTCTCCCCTTTAGATACACAGCTCTGCTGCTGGAGACCGACTGTCTCCCCTTTGGCTAAACAGCTCTGTCGTGGGGGGGGCAGGACCGACCGTCCCTACCCCCTGTGCTGTAAGTGCAGAGACCACGGTCCCATCTGCGCGGTTGTGGGGCTTACTGTCTTCCCCTGGTATGGTAAGCTGCCGCTGGGGAGAGGGCGTAACAAGCTCCTCTCCCCTGTATACTTCCAGCCGCGGGGGAGGGAGACAGACTGTCTCTGCTCCCAATACAAAGTCCTGCTGCTGGGGAAAGGAGACTGGGCTCTCTATTCCCTGTAGGATACTCTGCCACTGGGGAATGGAGACTGGGCTCCCAATTCCCTTCTGTATCTCCCGCTGGGGAATGGAGACTGGGCTCCCAATTCCCTGCTGTATCTCCCGCTGGGGAATAAAGACTGGGCTCCCAATTCCCTGCTGTATCTCCCGCTGGGGAATGGAGACTGGGCTCCCAATTCCCTGGCATTCACTCTGCTGCTGGGGGACAGAAGCAACTATCTCTGCCCCCTGTATCTCAGCCTGCCGCTGGGGAATGGAGACTGGGCTCCCAATTCCCAATACATCACTCTGCCGCTGGGGAATGGAGACTGGGCTCCTAATTCCCAATAATTCACATGGCTGCTGGGGAATGGAGACTGGGCTCCTAATTCCCCAAAAATCATGCTGCTGCTGGAGGGCAGGAACAACTACCTCTGCCCCCTGTAACTCAGCCTGCCGCTGGGGAGGGAGGACGCTGCTCTCCTCTCCCTGCACTTCACACTGCCTTCCCGGCATACCACTCTGCTGCTGGAGGGCAGGAACAACTACCTCTGCCCCTTTAACTCAGCCTGCCGCTGGGGAGGGAGGACGCTGCTCTCCCCTCCCTGCACTTCACACTGCCACTGGGGAATGAGACTGGGCTCCCAATTCCCTGCAGGACCGGCGGAGAGACCTCGGTCCCATCTCCACCGGCCACCTGGGGTTCTTCCCAGTAAAACTTTACTCTCTCGTCCCAGCTGAATGGGTCTGGCTCTGGGTCTGTCACTCTGCTCTCCTGCTGAGCCTTCTCACTGCATTGAAACAGCTGCTGGTAGCCCTGTTCTAGCTCCATCTCCCGGGTCACCAGGTGGACCAGGTCTTGCTCAATCTCGTGAGTGTCATCCCAGTCATACCTGCTCTCCCTCCACTCCAAGAGATCACTGAACCGGGCTTGTGTAGGGCTCCCAAATTCGAACTCTGAAAAAGACTCCCATAACAAGCCAGGACCATCAAACTCCTCTCCCTCTGGCTTGTCATGCTCGTCCAGTGCAGGTACTGTGCCCCATACCACCAAAGTGCCTGGTAGGCATCTTCCAGCCATATCTCCTGCCATACCCGGAGCTCCAATTCCTTTACCCATTCCTCCAGGGGCTGCTCTCCCAGGAAGGGCATCCGCAGGGCTAGTCGCTTCTGCAATCGCTGTTCTTCCCTGGGGAGTCTCTCACCCCGCTGGTACTCCGCAATACCCAGTGCCTGGTACCAGATGCCTTTGCGAACTGCATCTCGGTCATCCATGGCACCCTCATCGTACTCCACTGCTGGTTCCATCCTGGTGCTGTCAGGGTCGCTGTACTCAGACATGCGTTGCCCTCAAATTGTAAAATCCACGGAATGGTGTCTCCTGTAGCTGTCCTTCTGGCTGTGGGAACGATCCCGCCGCGTGTCACCAATTGTAACGGCACCCCCAGGCATAAAAGGGGTTAAAAGCCATTTAGTAGATCTTCCCCTTCCAGATATACAGGCACAGCTTCTACAGAACACCAAAACTCCCAAACTGGATACAAAATAGCACTCCACCTCCCGAACTGGAACCTCACAAATAGCTGCTAGCAGACGAACAGGAAAAGCAGACAATCAGCTTACACTCCTGGCAATCAGTCTCTAACAGCATACAGAGACAGAGCTCCGTGTTGAGGGTCAAGCCGTGGTCTTTTTTAATTAACACTCACAGACTTTTATGCAAGTCCCCATGCAAGGGGACATCCCACAGGGAGGGACAACATGTAACTAATCCCGTACAGTAAAACATAAAACACACCACATTCAGGGGAACAACATATCAAAAAAATGGCATGAATCAGACCAGGGGTTCAGAAGTCAGTAAAGTATCTTTTGGGGCCTGGCTGGCAGCATGGCTATCTGGCCCAAACCGGTTTTACAGAGCCCTCTATCCTGGAGACAATGGGGAAAATAATCAAATTATATCCAGGGATAGAGGCAGACTCCATTGAGCACATGTTACCAGTAAAACACAAACGGATACAAAAATACATAACTCCTATCATACTGAATTGAACGGGCCAAATCTCCCAGGGTCCATAGTCACAGGGCAAGAGGCGGGCAACCAGGCTCCTCCAATGCAATGTGGCGAAATTGGTCTTGTCACAGTCACATTTAATGCATAGTGACCAAGATTGTTGCTTCTAGATCCTGTCTTCATCATACTCACTTTGTAATGCATACAGACTGTTTTATAATGTACTTCTTATATTCTCACAATCGTGGATACACTTCTGGTACTTCACAAGTGCATTTTCTCACCACAATCTTTTGCCTCAATGTACAATTACCATCTATATGAAAAAGGGAAAAAGAATTGATCAGTCTATAATTTTAATGTTAGGTGTATTTTAGAGACAGAATAACGAAAATAAAATCCAGAAAAACACATCAAAAAAGTTATAATTTGATTTGCATGTCAATGAGTGAAATAAGTATTTGACCCCTTTGACTTAGTAATTGGTGGCAAAACCCTTGTTGGCAATCACAGAGGTTAGATGTTTTTTGTAGTTGGCCACCATGTTTGCACACATATCAGGAGGGATTTTGTCCCACTCCTCTTTGCAGATCTTCTCCAAGTCATTAAGGTTTCGAGGCTGACGTTTGGCAACTCAAACCCTCAGCTCCGTCCACAGATTTTCTATGGGATTAAGGTCTGAATACTGGCCAGGACCTTATTGTGCTTCTTCTTGAGCCACTCCTTTGTTTCCTTGACTGTGTGTTTTGGGTCATTGTCATGCAGGAATACACATCCACGACCCATTCAATGCCATGGCTGAGGGAGGCAGGTTCTCACCCAAGATTTGATGGTACATTGCACCGTCCATCATGCCTTTAATGCGGTGCAGTTGTCCTGTCCGCTTAGCAGAAAACCACCCCAAAAGCATAATGTTTCCACCTCCACAATTGACCGTGGGGATGGTGTTTTTGGGGTCATAGGCAGCATTCCTCCTCCTCCAAACACGGCGAGTTAATGCCAAAAAGCTTGATTTTGGTCTCATCTGACCACAACACTTTCCCCCAGTTCTCCTCTGAACCATTCAGATGTTCATTGGCAAACTTCAGATGGCCTGTACATGTGCTTTCTTGAGCAGGGGGACCTTGCGGGCGCTGCAGGATTTCAGTCCTTCACGGTGTAGTGTGTTTCCGAATAGTTTTCTTGGTGACTATGGTCCCAGCTGCCTTGAGATCATTAACAAGATCCCCCTGTGTAGTGCCGGGCTGATTCCTCACCGTTCTCATGATCATTGAAACTCCACAAGGCGAGATCTTGCATGGACCACCAGACTGAGGGAGAGTGACAGTTATTTTGTGTTTCTTCCATTTGTGAATAATTGCATCAACTGTTGTCAGTCACCTTCTCACCAAGCTGCTTGGTGATTGTCTTGTAGTCCATTCCAGATTTGTTTAGGTCTACAATCTTGTCCCTAACATCCTTGGTCTTGGCCATGGTGGAGAGTTTAGAATCTGATTGATTGATTCTGTGGACAGGTGTCTTTTATACAGGTAACAATCTGAGATTATGAGCACTCCCTTTAAGAGAGTGCTCCTAATCTCAGCTCGTTACTTGTATAAAATACACCTGGGAGCCAGAAATCTTGCTGATTGATGGGGGATCAAATACTTATTTCACTCATTGACATGCAAATCAATTTATAACTTTTTTGACGTGTTTTTTCTGGATGTTATTTCCGTTATTCTGTCTCTCACTGTTAAAATACACCTACAATTAAAATTATAGACTGATCAGTTCTTTTTCACTGGGCAAATGTTCAAAATCAGCAGGGGATCAAAAACTTTTTCCCCCTCACTGTATGTAGTGGTTTTCATTCCACTGACATGAATAATACATAATACATAATAAATTGACATGCGTTTTTCTGGTTTTTGTTTTTGTTATTCTGTCTCTCAATGTTAAAATACACCTACCATTAAAATTATAGACTGATCATTTATTTGTCAGTGGACAAACGTTCAAAATCAACAGGGGATCAAATACTTTTTTCCCTCACTGTATAAGCATAGCATGAATGTACAATGTTGTTTTCAGTGCATGACTTTACAAATTGTCATATCATTGGTATGCAAACTAATTGTGGTATTTGTGAAATTAAAAATTCTTGACAGGGCTGCAGGAATACAAGACTTTCTTATCACAAGCAATATGGCATCTTAAACAATGTTATATTTTAATATATGCTCATTTCCACTTTCTTATACAATCTGTACAAGCAATGCATTTTTCATTTACTTTTAAACAGATGTAAATTGGCTTGCCTAACTTTAAAGTTAATTAGAAATGAACTAGATACATTACAGGAAACATAGATTGTTGATCAGAAAGTGACAGAGCAATTGAACTGATCCTTTTTAAAACCAGTGATAGTAATTAGTTCAAAAGGGCAAATCATACAGTTGACTTAAGGAGGCTTTAGATTCTTGTTCATGGCTTGAAAAAAGGCAAACAGAGGATTTTCTCATCTAAAGATCAGTGTGAATCCCAGAAAAAAAGTCCTATTATTTTTCCATTTAGATCTGGAGGATTGAAAAGTTCAAACCTTCTCTTTCCCAAGGCCAAAAAGTCATGTATCCTAATCTTATTAAGATTTTGATCATATTAGCACCTCTAGAGTAAAGACATAAAAAGATATACATAACCAAACACGTGAATTATTACTTAATTACATTAAATATCATTAAAGATTTGCACTGAGAACCATAGGTTTTGACAACACAGTATTATCAAATAATGAAATAAAGGTATAATTATTAAAAATATATATATATATATAAAAAAAATGTTAAACAGCAGCACTAAACACTTTTAATGACAAAACAAATGCATCAAATTGTTGTTTATAAATTTGTTTCCTGCAGAATCCAGTGCACACAAGTAGATCACATCAATTTTGTGCCTTAAAGAAAATATCAATAACAAATATTTTTGGTTGTCAATTTAAAATAAAAATAAAAATAAAAAGTTACGTGTGAAGGAATACCACAGTGAAAAAAAAATGTAAGTACTTCTTGGTTGCTATGGAGTTATACATTATAATGACCTATAAGATATTAGTTTGGTTTCTACTAGTAGAAACAGTACAGTACCGAATCTATAGGGTAGCATTGGGTACATCTTTTACATGGATTCTGGGTCTTTAGGAACCCAACAGTGCTTCACCTCATAAACCTTTACTGATATTTGAGCTTGTTTTGGCACATTTCTCCTTTCTTATTCTCTTGCTTGTCCACACTACAAACCAATTGTTTAAATGAAACACTAAAAGTTAAACATACCCCATTATACTTCCCTTGGAATAGATACTTCTATTATAAAATGCTTGACGATAATGAGATCCAAAAACATGATGGATTGTTATTATGCAATATTTAGGCATGCTTTGTAGTTGCTGTGGAATTTTTTGTGGGAGAGTAGAGTATGGAATGTGCCACTAAACTGATGTTCCTTTTCCATACCATGTGTGGTAGGCTGGGAGCTTCATCCAGAGGTCCAGGCCTTATGTGTGTGGGACTAACCAACAAGTATGTTATTTGAGTGGTAGGATGAGTTCATGATAAATAAAACAGGGGAGGACATACATACACTCCCTTACTCCTCACCCATGACGGGTGGTTGAGGTGTAAATCATAATATTTAAAAATCTAATGGGAACACTACGCACAAGGAGAGAGTGACTGTGAATTAGACTTAGGAAGAAAATCTCACAGGCACTCCAAATTCAAGCCGCAGGCAGTTTTATTGTAGCAGAATGTAACGCAACGTTTCAACCGTAAAGGTCTTTTTCAAGCTGGTTGAAACGGTTGAAACGTTGTGTTACATTCTGCTACAATAAAACTGCCTGCGGCTGTGAGTTTTTCTTCTCTGCCTATTGTTCTGGGATTGTTGGTCCTGCTCTGGAGCACCCTTGGCCTTTGGGAATGAGTGCGGTTCTCACCATTTACTCCTGTGAATTAGACTTAGGCATGGTGGGAAAATGTCTACCAGCCAAACCACTAAGTCCGAAAAGAAAATATATATTTCACTGCTCATTCTTTTTTCCCTCTTTTGCTTAGTCACTTCACACTTAATCTGTGAAGGAAATCAACATGTAGTGGCTGTTCCCTTGCTATTGATAATATTTTTACCCCATCAATCATCTCTTTTTTTGGCGTCATGGGCAGAACTATAAATCATGAATCAAAATGTACATATTTGTCCATTGCACATGTTGCTTCATGATTAGTCTAGAACGCAGTTTGGAAAGCAGGACAATCACCCGATCAACCCAAATTTGGACTACTTGCAGTTGGAAACTAATCTCCATAAGACAGGAGGTTTTATGTGAATCAGTATGCCATTGCTATTTAACAGGGTTATCATTTATCTGTTTTATTTTTTGTGCACACAACAGGCATTTAGAGATGTCGCGAACATAACATTTTCCATTCGTGAACTGCGAACGCGAATTTCCGCAAATGTTCGCGAACGGAAGAACCGGGCGAACCGCCAAAGACTTCAATGGGCAGGCGAATTTTAAAACCCACAGGGACTCTTTCTGGCCACAATACTGATGGAAAAGTTGATTCAAGGGGACTAACACCTGGACTGTGGCATGCCGGAGGGGGATCCATGGCAAAACTCCCATGGAAAATTACATAGTTGATGCAGAGTCTGGTTTTAATCCATAAAGGGCATAAATCACCTAACATTCCTAATTTTTTGGAATAATGTGCTTTAAAACATCAGGTATGATGTTGTATCGATCAGGTAGTGAAAGGGTTACAATTTTCAAAAGTAACTTAATAGATAAACTCCAGCTTACACTGGTGAATAACTCTCAAATTTTAAACGATGAGACCGGATATGTGTACCATAACCACTGAATCACTGCGAGAATAACCGCCACCTGAGGTTAAAAGTGTAAATAGTAAGTGTGTCTATTGAATAATCAATAGTAATAGCAGGACTCTGTGGAGATAGTTATTAAGGCAATATGAGTTCACAAAATAGCAATATTGTGTAACAAATGTCTCAGCTTTTTGTATCTTTTCTTCCCATATGTGGGCAAGAAAAATGAAACAATAGCTGAATAAAATTAATCTAGTAAAGGTTTAACCACATATGTTTAACCAGTACACTGAAAAAATAAATGAATTTTAGGAAAGATATGTATTATCCCACTGTAGTAGAAAAACTGTGTCAATTATATGTGCAGCAGACAGATTGCTTCAAGTAAAAAAAAAAATATTTTTTTTTTTTACTTGAAGCAATCTGTCTGCTGCACATATAATTGACACAGTTTTTCTACTACAGTGGGATAATACATATCTTTCCCAAAATTCATTTATTTTTTCAGTGTACTGGTTAAACATATGTGGTTAAACCTTTACTAGATTAATTTTATTCAGCTATTGTTTCATTTTTCTTGCCCACATATGGGAAGAAAAGATACAAAAAGCTGAGACATTTGTTACACAATATTGCTATTTTGTGAACTCATATTGCCTTAATAACTATCTCCACAGAGTCCTGCTATTACTATTGATTATTCAATAGACACACTTACTAGTGAAAGGGTTACGCCCGCTTCACAGTGACAGACCAAACTCCCCATTTAACGCACCGCAAACACCGCAAACTGTTGTCAGAGGCAGACACACCAAAAAAATGCCATACTGCTGAGCTCTGCAATGACGGCATTCTGGTGGTGGCAACAGCATGCGTTGATTGGCGTGCTGTCTGGCTGACCCCGGGTGCCGATGCATGCTGTCTGACTGTGCCACTAGCTCCTTGCGACGACCTCCCCCTGCTTCCAACTCGTCTCCTCCTCCTCTCTGTCTCCCCATCTGAACTTTCCCCCTGTTCTTCTTCTCTTCCAGCGGGCACCCACGTGACATCCACGGACGCATCGTCATCATCAACCACTTCACTTGTATCTGACAACTCAGCAAAGGAAACAGCAGCGGGTTCAACATCATCATCATCACACCGTACGTCCATGTGTGTAATGCTGCCTGACTGAGACATATCCTTGTTATCTACATCCTCTGGCAATAATGGTTACGCATCACTCATTTCTTCCAACTGATGTGTATATAACTCCTCTGACAAATGAAGTGAAGCGGCTGTGGTGCTAGTGTTGGTGGTGGCGGCAGGTGGGCGAGTGGTAACTTGAGAGGTGCCCAAAGCTAAGCTGGAGGAGGATGGTGCGTCAAGGTTCTGAGCGGAAGCTGTAAAAGATTGGGTGTCCTGTGTTAGCCAGTCAACTATGTCCTCAGAACTTTTCGAGTTCAGGGTACGTGGCCTCTGAACACTGGGCATTATTCTAGGGCCAAAGGGAATCACAGCACCACGACCAGGACGGCCCCTGCGGGGTGGCCTGCCTCTGCCTGTCATTTTTTTTTCGATTAGTGGTTCTATGCGTGCAAGCTACTGTGACAACAAATATGAGTGGCACTGTGCACTGGCAGAGTAGACGCTGTAGGCCTGACACACACGCTGGCGGACAACTAACTGCTATTCAATCTATTACAATCCAAAAAATGTTTTTTTAAATGTACACTACTGTTACACCAGATATGAGTTGCAATGGTGTGACACTGTGCCCTGGCAAGCCCTGAAACGTACACATGTGAAGGAAACTGACTGCTATTATTTCACAGTCAAATTTCTAGTTTTTTTTTAATGTACACTACTGTTACACCAGATATGAGTTGCACTGGTGTGACACTGTGCCCTGGCAGGCCCCGAAACGCACACGTGTGAAGGAAACTGACTGCTATTATATTACAGTCAAAAAAGTTTTTGTTTTTTTTAAATGCAAGCTATAGTGACACCAGATATGAGTGGTGGCACTGGGCAAGTGGGCACAGTATATGCTGTGAGCCTGGCAACTGCAATTAGATTACACAGGAAAAAAAAAAAAGCAGACTAATGTTCTAGCCCTAAAAAGGGATTTTTGGGGTGCTGTCCTTACAGCAGAGATCAGATGAGTTCTTTTAGGACTGTAGTGGACACTGAATACACTAGCCTAGCTATCGATTTCCCTATTAAATCAGCAGCAGCTATTCTGTCCCTCGTCTCACTAAGAATGCAACTTCTGGGGGGGGCGGGGCCTAGCTGTCATGGAGGAAAGACGCACTTCATGTGAGCTCCCTCAATATCTCACTTTAAGCAGCTATCAACAAGTGAATTTCACCCCAGAAGGGGATGACCCAGCCAATGTTGCTCCTACTTGACCGACCCGACATGCTTAATAGCGGTCAGCAACTCGACAGAGTCTTACTTACCACCGCGTGGCAAGTGTGGCCTGGTGATCACCGGGTGGGAGAGGCGGGCGATCTCCCGATCCTGGGATGCCCAGGAGCAGCTACTTCCCGGCAGGAGCTCCGTTACCCCCCCTCGGACCGGTGGGGGTTATCCCGGTCCACCCCTGAGAGGCTGTCTGGAGCTAATGGACGCACAGAGCACAGCCGCCCAGGCTGACATACACATCTGCGACTCTCCCAATATGGCGGCAGCCGCGTGTCCTCCTGGTACTAGCAAAGCATGGCAGGATATTGAGTCTAAGCTAGACAGACTCTTTAATCAATTTTGGAAGCAAATAACAAGCAGGAAGCCCCAACAAGCTCCACCACAGCCCCAACAAGCTCCACCACAGCTAAGCGAAGCAGTCCCCATTAAAATCTACCAACGCAAAAGGCGTTGAAGACGGGACTGGAGCACAGAAAGAAATGCAGAGCCTGCCCCACGTCAAGCACTCGCCTCCATCTTAAGCCACCACAATCCGGCACCGGATGTGAAGCACCACCGGGACAGATCCGACCACCCGACAAATCAAGCTTCCACCACCTCAAGCCGCGAACCCGGCACTCAGCCAGAGACTTGCCTTTGTTGTTCCAGGTATCAGGGACTCCCAGGGTCTGCACCTGGCGCCCAGAAGGGATCGGATGAGCACAAGCAGTAAACAGCAGCCTGCCAAGCATGTCCCACTATAGCCGATCCTCCACACCATGCCTTTGATCACATGAACTGCTCTCTGCACATTAACTAATCGTAAAGTAGCAAGCGTTTAAACATGTCATTATTTCACCTCCTAAAGAGTTTATTGTTGTAGTTCCTTACATGCCTTTACCTTAACCGTTCATGTATTATGTTATTCACTAGTCTCATCTCATGGGGCGACTCACACTTGATTTATAACTAGTGGTGGAGCTGCTGATATAAATACACAGTTGATAACGTGCAAGCTACACCCTAAACATGACAGCCATCTTTCACAACAATGTACTGCTATATACTCATACCCTCAGTGCAACTAGCCATGATATACGCACGTTCAGTCTAGCATGCTCAAATATAACACACTTCTGTCTAAACAAAAAAAAAATTATATAAAAAAAAAAAAAGAATGCAGCTTCCGAATGAATCTAAAATGGATGCTGTCCAAGAGGTGGGAGGGTCTGCTAGGGAGGGTGTGCTGCTGAATGGCTGTAATGTGTCTGCTGACTGTGAGGTACAGGGTCAAAGTTTACTCAATGATGACGAATAGGGGGCGAACCGAACATCGCATATGTTCGCCATCCGTGGCGAACGCGAACAAGCTATGTTCGCCAGGAAGTATTCGTTGGCGAACTATTCGGGACATCTCTACAGGCAGTTATTCAGAAACTAAATAATTTTACAGATATATATTTGTTTCAATTAAGTTTTACAATTTTAGACTTGCATTGAGCTACCTCTAAATACCGGTAAAATGTTAAAGCTGTATTCTCTAAATAAACTGAATTATAGGGAAATGAAAACCTAATCACAAAACTACAAATGCTAAAATAGCCAAACTATGATTATAAGTTAGCTAGAGAATTTTTCCAAATCTGCAAATTTTTCAATTCTTCTAAATTTTGCAGTTTTGTTTTTGAAGTACATTTAGATGTACAGTAACTGAGCTATTAGATTATTTGTTTTTGTTTTTTCAAATAGGATACCTGATCCATTGCAATATGGTGTTGATTAGTACATTAGCATAGGTTTTTACATTTCTGTCACATGCAAAAAAAAAATATTTTTTTATGTGTAAATAGCAACCACAATGCTATAATTTTGGTTATTTCATTACATGTCACATGTAATAGGTCCACATACCATATTTTTTACTCTATTAAGATCTCCCTTACATGTCTGTCAGTCTATATCATTGCAATCATTACCCTACACCTGACAGACTTGACATTGATTAGTCTATCTCTACAGTTTTCTCAAGCTAAGTTTGCAGAGTTTTTGTAAATATGAGGACAAGATGGTAAAAACTGGCACTAGACCTAACACCTCTGCTAATTGGTTTATATCTAGGAGTTTAGGAATTTACAAATGCAACATGTCAGTGACACAAAGGCTCACTCTGATCAACTAGTAGCTAATGCAAGATAAAGTTAATTAGCTAATTACTTTCCTGGCTATCTGATACCAATATGGGACTCACTTAGGGAGTAAAAAAAAAAAAGAAGATAAAAATGGGTCAATATCTTTTGTTGCTGTTCAAAGAGCAAAGTCCTTCATGCCCCTGCTTAGCTCTGTAGAGTTAACTTGATTCAACACTACTTTTCCCACACATCCACCAAGCCTCCCAATATGTCCATATCTTAATGACTGTGGTGAACTCAGTCAAACAGTTGTAGCAGAAGGAAGGAGACCAATGTGGCTAGAACAGAAATGTAAGTAAATCTCACCACTGAAACTCTTGTAGGCATGGAAATGGGGGGTGATCTAAATAGGTAGATTGGTGGTGGTGGTGGTGGTGGTGGGGGGGGGGGGGGTAAAACTATAGCATTCGGGATACATTTTTTTTTATTTCTAATATTATAAAATTCCTTTTAAGTTTTAAGACATTAAATAAAAAATTCAAGTAAAACAGAAAAAAATTGTTCTAATGTAATATAAATTATTATTGGTACTACTGTTATTATTAATAATTAAATTTGTAATGTACCCCAAAACATTTATTTTCTCACTTACCCCAAAACATTTATTTTCATTATAATGAAATGATAATATATCTTAAAATGTACTGCAAATATTTAATGACATATTGGTTATGAATTATTTCAAATATGATATTGTTTTACACAGATTCCGCAGTTTGGTATATGTTGATACCATGAATTCACATGGTGATGATTGTACATTTTTGACGGGGAAAGTTGTGCTCCTTCTAGACACACAGTGGATGTTAAAGGGCGCAGGATGAGATGTGTCCCAATTAAATAACACAACTATCCTGCTGCCATGCAAGACCACCATGACCTCTCCATTACACCAGATGGGGTAATTAACCAGGCCTGTCAGCCCCCATCCCTTGTCATCATCTAGACTGATTACATGACTAGTTTTATAGCTCAACTAGATTTTGTACACCTTTAGTCAAAACGTTACATTAAAATATTGTTCTATTTAAATATCATTAGTAAATGCTATTATTTTTCTAAAACTAGCTGAAATCATTATGATTAATACAAATATACTATTGCCATTTTTATTTTACAGCCATGGTAAAAAAAAAAAAAAAACACTTGATACGTTTGTTTTTGAATGCATCTATTCTTAAAAGCCAAATCTTGGCAGAGGTGCAATAAAGGGTTTTTTCAGACAAATGAAATGATTTACAGCAGCTGAATCAAGGGCAGAAGTGCATTTTTTTTTCCTGTTCTGTTTTGGGTATATTTGTCTTCATGGAGAGAATAGTAGCAATAGGATTTAGTCCTTTGAATGAATGTCTTTAAGCTCTCCATACCTTGGGGGCTATAGTGAAGCTGGATCCTATGTCAGAAGAGTCAACATTATAAGTCCTCAGAGAGCTGTGAGTGGCTTGTCATAGTCTCAAGTGGATGCATTCTCAGAACACTGTTTCCACAGCTTATATTAGCAGCTGAAGGGACTTTGTCTAAGAGTGATACCCTCAGATGACCTTCGACCCTTGTAACTTCACTCAGGAAAGATCTGAATCTTATATAACCAAGGTTCTAGGAAATGCAGATCGCCTTTGTCAATGAAAGCAAAAGGCACACAAACATTGTGTATCCTTTAAGTGGATTCAAATAAATCATTGCCTATAAAAACAGACATTTGTTTTTGTTTTTTCTTCTTTTTTTCTTAGTATATTTTAAAAAATATTTAACATAAAAATTGCTGTGAATTGTCTAGAATTATAGTTGATTTTATTTTATCAACCATTGATGTTTGTATTGAGCAATACAATCATTATAGTTCACCATTAAAATATTTCATTAGCATTTTAATTGAATATGTGAGTTGATTAATTTAACCTTTTATTGACTAAGATAAAGCATACAAATTATCACATGGAAATGCAGAAAATGTTTTCACAGTGCTTAAATCTTGTGTTAAATTAGGGTACTAAGGTTTAACATGTATTACTTGTTTATTTGTGGTTATAAATTTATTTTTAGTTACCTCTTTGTTTTTACACAAATTTAATCATTCGAGTATATTGGGTTAATTAGAAAATGTAAATGTCCTGTTTGCTAGATTTGAATAACCTTTTGCGACACCAGGCTACTTGGTTAGTTCAGTATGTGTATCAATGTCCTTCAGAGCATGTTTCTTTCTTAGTGTGTTTCAGTGACAGTGTTCATGTCAATTTAAGTGTCAGTGAGTGTACATGTATGAGTGTACACAGTGTATGTTTCAGTCAGATAAGTGGGTTTATGTAAGTCTGAGTACGTCAGTCTGAGTGTAAATGTCAGTACATATGTTTATGCCTTCTATCTGTGAAAGCCGTAACATGAATCTTGTTTTGATGCTCTATGATTGTTTAGAAATTGTAAGTAATTTACTTATTATCCAATTGTTGTTTTATTGGTATGGTATACATACATATGTATTTAGTATGCCGGGTTAACGGTAAGAGGGAGCGCTGTGCTGTGCTGCTCCCCTCCTGCCTCTGTGTGCACCAAGCCAAGCGGACGGTGTCTGACAGGAAGTTCTCAGTGATAGACCACTTCCTGTCAGTCCTGGTACCATGCTCTGGCTGAAAGGTATAGAAGGGGAAGGGGAGATGGACTGAAGATACATGTTGGGGCTCGGGGGGATGGATACACATGTTGGGAATGGAGACACATGGAGATGATGGGTGGGTAGAGGGGATGGGGACACATGGAGGGACTGGGGGTGAGAATATGTGACATATGGATGGGCTGGGGGTAGAGGGAATGGGACACATTGAAAGACTGGGAGTGGTAATAAGACACATGAAGGGACTGGGAGGAGGGAATGAGACACATGGGGGGGGGATGGGTCCCATGGAGGGGCAGGAATGAGATGCATGGAGGTGTTGTGGGTGAATGAGCTGCATGGAGAGGCCTGGGGCAGAGCAATTTTGCACTGGGGCCCTGTGATTACTAATTACGCATCTGCCTATGTTTATGTCAGTGTGCTTATGATGGTACTGAATATTTCAAGGGTGTGTCTGCAGTGTGTGAGTGTGTCACTTAAAGTGTCTACATGTGTTGTGATTATTATGTATGATTAATTATGCTTTATACTCAAGAACAAGAGGTATTTTTAAAGGAAACCTGTCACTGTCTGGGGTCTTTGTATAATTTGCAAAGAGCCCAGACAATGCCTTCTCAGCATGGTGTCTGGTGGCCAGGGGTTTCGAGGATAGGTGAAGATTACTTACCTGAACCTGTCCCTCTTAGCCACCATGGATTTCTTGCTGATCCTCTTCAGCTGCTGGTGCTTCATCTTCCAGGAGCCCAATGTTGTATGCTTATACATAGACCAGAGTACAGCATGAGGTCTATGGAGGATCCTGCGAGATCCTCCATAGACAGAGCTTTCCTCTCTATAGTTGTCACTAGTGATGGCTGGGGAAAATGATGAAACTTAACAAAGGTAGCTTGTCTTTTGGCAAGTGTAGGAAAAATACTAAAACAAGAAGGTTCCTACAGTATATCTTTTTGACTGCTTTGAAATTTTAGTGAAATCCCAACATATCTTGAAATACTTATTTTAGAGGTGGGTGACAGCACAGCTTTAAGTTCTTATCATGGTGTTAATTTTTAGCAACTAGCCGGTACTATCCAAAATACTTGCCACGACTTTTAGAGAGTAGCAGCTGCTTACTGACTGCCAAATGTAATATGTTGCAACAGGGAGTTACCAGTTACCACTACTAAAGCCATTAGCTAAGCAGCAACTAAGGCTCTCCTTATTCCCAATTGGAGCCATTACCCAATTCCTAATGACTGGTTTCCAACTTGTTTACAACCCTGTTGCCACTAACCTAAAGATCTTAACACCAGCCTCAGACCTGGTGGAAATAGGTTAATTACAGTTAAATCCCTATACATCTTTCTGGAATCAAAACTTGTTCCAACCCTCTTGTTACCTTTTACTTGCCAACCGCTACTTGCTACTGCCATACAGCATGAAGAGCGCATTCTCAGGGCTTGTTTCTGTGATTTACCATCAAGCCGCTAATAGCAGAGTGGTTGGCACCCTTTAGTTGTAGCTGTTATTAGTGATAGGCTACAAAAATTAAGTACAAAGTTGTAAATTAGGTGGTAATTTTTCGCCACTACAATATTTCAGAAAGTGAGATGTTGCGACTGCTAATTCCTGAAAAGATTCTATAAAATCCGTTGCTTATTGGAGAAGACAAATATAAAAAAATGTTTTAAACTGGGCTCAGGGTAAATTACAAGATGTAGAAAAGTACTAATTGTATAATGTGTAAATGATGCTTATGTTTAATTTATTTCATTGTTATTTACTAAATACTGAATTGTAGTGAATTAAAATGTGAATGTGAAAATTTGGCCAAAACATCTGATATGGAAAAATTCTAAAATCTCGCTGTAGTCACAAGTTTTTATTTTCAAACGTTCCTTTGCAATAATTCAGAATTTATTGCACAACCCTGTGTGTTATCTATGTTTTTCCTTTCCAATGTATGTGATACAATGCATTATAGGGGTAGTACAAAAATATGTTCTCCTTTTTGTTTTACTCTGTCCATCTATTGTGTCTAATTCCCATGATAACAAAACAAATTTGTGTGAATTTACATGTAGATTATATAACAAAGGAGGATACAAAAAGCCTGGCTTAATCACAAACCGCAACAGAATGCACAAATGAAAAATAGTCTGACATGGCCAACTGTATGTACATCTGTACCTTGCACACTTTCAGAAAAAAAGTTGTTTAAACGTTGCATCTGTATATCTAATACTTCAAATATTTCTTACAAAATGCTTAATGCAAATTCAGGGTAGGGCTGGCAAGTGGGACGATTGGCCACAAGCATTCAGGGATTGTGGGCTGAAGCCTTAGAGCACTGTTCTTCTATTGATTAGAAGCAATTTAAAGGAGCACTATAGGGTCAGGAACACAAACATATATTCCTGACCCTATAGTGTTTAAACCACTATCTAGCCCCTCTTGCTTCTCTAAATATAGTAAAATTGTACTTGTATCTAAGTCTGAAGCTCTTCCCCTGTATGCCTTTGAAACTGCCTCTATCTGCTGACATCATCAGAAGTGGTGGTCTAAGCCAATCACAACACTTCCCCATAGGATTGGCTGAGACTGTCAAGGAGGCAGAACAGGGGCAGAGCCAACACACGTCAAGCACAGCCCTGGCCAATTAGCATCTCCTCATAGATATGCACTGAATCAATGCATCTCTATGAGAAAAGTTCAGTGTCTGCATGCAGAGGGTGGAGACACTGAATGGCAGTGGTGCACACTAGGCAGGACTTCCCCAGGAAGCACTTCTAGCAACCATCTAAGAAGTGGCCTGTGGAGTTATCACTAATCTGTAATGTAAATACTGCATTTTCTCTGGAAAGACAGTGTTTACAGCAAAAAGCCTGAAGGGAAAGAATCTACTTACCAAAACAAATGGGATAAGCTGTAGTTGTTCTGGTGACTATAGTGTCCCTTTAAGTTGTGTTGCTGGACTGCCTGTTAGAAGAATACTGCAGGAGTGAGACAGCAGGCAGAAAATCTGTGGGGCATTTCCTAGAGACCTAGACAATGGGCTGGTGGGCCACAACCAAAGTGTTATGGCTTAACTGTGAGATTGCAATATCAGAATGATGAGAAGATATCAAGTTGTTTGCGAGTGGCTGTGATATTAAACACAATGGCGTCAAGGGAAACAGAGTTATTTACTTAGGCATACACAGATCTCTGCACATGCTGTCTCATGCTGCATACGTCTTACTGATAGAGAGAAGTACAGAGATATTTGATGTCATACCTTGCGACTCCAGATGCTTCCAAGTGGGAAACCCATATATCGTGTGACTAGTGCTATCCGCATAGAGATCTGTGAGTTTCATGTCCAAAAAAAAGATCTTTAGTTTGTACTTGCACCCCAAATTCAAGTTACACATCTTTATTTAATAAATATAACTTGAATTTACTAGTTGTATTGCGTTATCTAAATTTTTGGCCATCCAAAAGTGCTGCCAGAGTCCAGATACAGTTCGTGATAACATTAAGAAAACTTTGAAAAGTGCCCATGGAGTTTACGGCGTCCTCGAGATACCACCAAACCTGCCTACTACTCACATCTACTGTATTATCTTTGATTATTCATTCCTAACAGTACCGTCTCTTTTGCCATTATGATTCAGACAAGACTACGTCAGCACTTTAGCTAACCTGACTTTGCTTCATCCCATTTTGGTCACTGTGACTTTTAAGTAGGTCAAGTATGTATTACGTAGGCTGGTTATAAGTAGGTAATTGGTCAACCGCTCAATCTAAGAGGTACTGGTTGAGGAGTGAAGGACTTCAGCCTTGTCTCAAAGTATTCATCCCTTTCCCATCAATAAAACCAACTCACATTCCGAGATTTATCTGCTTGGTTATTATTGTCAGTTGTTTTTTGCTATTGCAAGCTATTCGCTTTGAGGTTTAATGTTTGTCTATTGAGAAATACCATACAGAATACAAATATTATAAACAAAAGTTTATTTAACCCCTTAAGGAGCAAACTTCTGGAATAAAAGGGAATCATGACATGTCACACATGTCATGTGTCCTTCAGGGGTTAAGCATTGGTAATCTTTCTTTTAGTGTTGCCAATCATCCCTCGTTTTGTTTATTGATAAACTGTTTTATTTTCTGTAGTGTAAATCCAATACAAATCTATATATTTCAGCTGCTTTGGAATCTTCAACAGTCTGTTAATAATGATGATGTCATGTTCAATGTCACATATATTTTGTTTTACCCAACTTAATGCTGATCCTAGCAACAAAAAAATCTTAAAAATAAAATTACTGCTTTAACTTCAACAAGCATTTTTATTTATTTGATCTATTTTTATTCAATTGGGAATGTGTAATGCTGATAGTATTCTAAACTCCATAAGGTAAAATGTAGCATTCAGTTGGTACTGAGATTGTATAAGATTAAGCCATCATGTCTCAATAAGAAGATGACAGACCATCAATTAATAAGATGCCCTTAAGTGGGTATGGACAAAAGGGAATGAAAAAAAAGGACCTTGGGATCCATTGTCAGATGCTGAGAAGTCAGGCAGCACAACTCTAGGGTGGTCACTGGTCAACCAATTCCTTCTTGAACTTATAGGTAAATAGAGCTATTACAAGTTTAATCAAATTACATTGTTTTACAGGCAATCAGTTTCAGTGGTAGAAGAATACAACATTTTTACTTGATATGACTGATTGCTGCAAAGATATAACGAAAAGAGTTTAAAGTTATCAGCATACCTATCAAACCAGCTATTAGACCAGTGAAACGTTTACTGAAGCATTTCAAATAACAAAACAATTATCAGAGCATTAAAGCAATTGAATAAGCTATATGAGCCCTATAGCCAATAATGAGGCAGCTGAAGCGTTTCTGCAACTATTAGAGCATTGCAGCTTTTCAGGCAAGTTAGCTAAAATAGCTTAACCAAAAACAGGGATTGAATGTATTGTTGTTTAAAAATTGTATAGAAGATTCCATAGTTATATCAAATTATATCAAAGTATTTTTGATATATAGCACATGATCAATTTACTAAAAGTACAAGAGAAAAGAAACTATTCAGTTGGAAAACAACAAAATTGTAAGAAGCTAAAAAGAAAGTAGTTTAATGTGATGATATGATTTGTATCTGAATTTATGATTTATATCAGAATTATATTTTCTTAATATTTATATATATGAAAAAGTCACTCAGATCAAATCAGTTCCAAAACTACCAAGGTACATTATAAAATTCCTTGCTATTATACGACTGATTTTTTTCCATTATTTTACACTTTGCCTTGTTTTGTTAATACATATATATGTGTAGGGAATACATTATTATATAACGTATACTGGTAGCTTTAGAACTGATTTGATGAGATATTCTGCAATACTGTTTATCATCGCTAGAGCTCTTCTTTTTCAACTTTATCATTTTAAATGTTCGCCAGGATTCCCTATGTTCCTACTGTGTATGCACATGTTTTGCAGACCATGTTCCTCTGTGCATGCTAAGACCTACATGAGATTAATTTCATAACTTTGGTATTACAAAATTTTTGAACATTCAAAATAAATATAATTTACTAATATTATTTAATGCTTCTAATTTCTTGAATTTAGCACATTTGCTGTTAGAGAATAGTTGTCCCTGATAAAAAAAGAATAATTGTTGAAATTATTTTTTGCAATCTTTAAAAATGTTCTTTAAAACTTTGCCTGCAATGTCTTTGTGTAAGGGAAGGATGCAAAACCAGGGAGTTGCCTAGACTCCCAAATAAATATATATATTACTTGGGTTTTATATGTATAAAACCAAGAGGCTGCACTCACCTGAATATGCATACATTAAAGGGTGATGCTGAGGCCAATTCATACAACATATAAGATGTTCAGGTTTGCACCCCTAGAAATACAATATACGTGGGATTCAGCTGATGAATCTAAAATAAAATAAAACATAGCATAATACAGTTTTTGGAAATATAATATTCCCTCACAGGATGTTGAAATTATATGCGCTCTATTGTTTGGGGGGCTAGTATCTCCCTCTTAGGATCAGGTATCACCCAATATCAGTAACCATGCAGGACTCCAACAGGTAGATAGGTAGAAAAATGGGTTTATTGATTTAAAAAGAATAATAAAATAGGATTGGTCTTACGCGTTTCGTCCACTAAGGGACTTCCTCAGAGACCAGTATACAATAAAAGACAATAATATTATCAATAATGCTCACTAATTCCACCCTCCCATCAGTCCCCTTAAATAGGGCTAATCCCTTTAGTTTATTGGTGGTTCCAGTGTGTTTTCCTTGTTCATTGGAACCACCATTGAACTCAAGGGATTTGCCCTATTTAAGGGGACTGATGGGAGGGTGGAATTAGGCTGCTTTTTTAGGAGCATTATTGATAATATTATTATCTTTTATTGTATACTGGTCTCTGAGGAAGTCCCTTAGTGAAACGCGTAAGACCAATCCTCTTTTATTATTCTTTTTAAATCAATAAACCTCTTTTTCTACCAATCTACCTGTCGGAGTCCTGCATGGTTCCTGATATTGGGTGATACCTAATCCTAAGAGGGAGATACTAGCCCCCCAAAACATCGGGGGAGGCACCAATAAAGCGCATACCATTTCAACATCCTGTGAGTGCAATCTATAGCAGGGAATATTATATTTCCAAAAACTGTATTATGCTATGTTTTATTTTATTTTAGATTCATCAGCTGAATCCCACGTATATTGTATTTCTTGGCTTGTTCAGACGTAACACTACTTGGGAGGTGTTCAGTGGGAAGCTGTTTTTTCTGTTCCTAAGTTTGCACTCCTCCCTGTCACAGGTGCCTCATTCCAGGACGATATGTAACCTTGATCTGCAAAGAGTCCCAGGAGGAGGCATTTCCCAAGTAAGTGGATTAATCTCATAAGAGCAGTAATTAGGTTGCTAGAGTAGGACCTGCCAAGAATGGGTTACATTGACTTGGTGGTGGGCTTATGCAATGTATGATGATATACTGCTACTAAAATTTTTTTTGCCTAGGTGAGGTATTTTAAAATAAAACTTTTACATTCTGTGAGACTTGAAATTGCTGTTTAGTGAATGAGCAAGTGCGCTGGATCTTGTGTGTTGTTTGAATTGGCTATAATGTATGCATGTTCAGGCAGGTGAGTTCACCCTCTTGGTTTCATATATATATATATATATATATATATATATATATATATATATATATATACAGTTGCGAGTAAAAGTATGTGAACCCTTTGGAATTATATGGATTTCTGCACAAATTGGTCATAAAATGTGATCTGATCTTCATCTAAGTCACAACAATAGACAATCACAGTCTGCTTAAACTAATAACACACAAAGAATAAAATGTTGCCATGTTTTTATTGAACACACCATGTAAACATTCACAGTGCAGGAGGAAAAAGTATGTGAACCCTTGGATTTAATAACTGGTTGAACCTCCTTTGGCAGCAATAACTTCAACCAAACGTTTCCTGTAGTTGCAGATCAGACGTGCACAACGGTCAGGAGTAATTCTTGACCATTCCTCTTTACAGAACTGTTTCAATTCAGCAATATTCTTGGGATGTCTGGTGTGAATCGCTTTCTTGAGGTCATGCCACAGCATCTCAATTGGGTTGAGGTCAGGACTCTGACTGGGCCACTTCAGAAGGCGTATTTTCTTCTGTTTAAGCCATTCTGTTGTTGATTTACTTCTATGCTTTGGGTCATTGTCCTGTTGAGCTTCAGCTGGTAGACAGATGGCCTTAAGTTCTCCTGCAAAATGTCTTGATAAACTTGGGAATTCATTTTTCCTTCGATGATAGCAATCCGTGCAGGCCCTGATGCAGCAAAGCAGCCCCAAACCATGATGCCCCCACCATCATACTTCACAGTTGGGATGAGGTTTTGATGTTGGTGTGCTGTGCCTCTTTTTCGCCACACATAGTGTTGTGTGTTTCTTCCAAACATCTCAACTTTGGTTTCATCTGTTCACAGAATATTCTGCCAGTACTGCTGTGGAACATCCAGGTGCTCTTGTGCAAACTGTAAACGTGCAGCAATGTTTTGTTTGGACAGCAGTGGCTTCCTCTCTGGTATCCTTCCTGAAATCCATTCTTGTTTAGTGTTTTACGTATTGTAGATTTGCTAACAGGGATTTTAGCATTTGCCAGTGACTTTTGTAAGTCTTTAGCTGACACTCTAGGATTCTTCTTCACCTCATTGAGCAGTCTGCGCTGTGCTCTTGCAGTCATCTTTACAGGACGGCCACTCCTAGGGAGAGTAGCAGCAGTACTGAACTTTCTCCATTTATAGACAATTTGTCTTACGGGGACTGATGAACAGCAAGGCTTTTGGAGATACTTTTATAACCCTTTCCAGCTTTATGCAAGTCAACAATTCTTAATCGTAGGTCTTCTGAGAGCTCTTTTGTGCGAGGCATCATTCACATCAGGCAATGCTTCTTGTGAAAAGCAAACCCAGAACTGGTGTGTGTTTTTTATAGGGCAGGGCAGCTGCAACCAACACCTCCAATCTCATCTCATTGATTGGACTCCAGCTGGCTGACATCTAACTCCAATTAGCTCTTGGAGATGTCATTAGTCTAGGGGTTCACATACTTTTTCCACCTGCACTGTGAATGTTTACATGGTGTGTGTGGCGAAACCAGCTTCGCCACTGTGAACTGGAGAGGCCTGGCTGCTAGCCTCCTGCCCTGCGACTACGGCCCCTGAACATATTGTACTGGAAAAACTATATTTGGGCATGTAATAATGTATATTACTGCTACTGGGCCTTTAAGGGCCATCCGTGGATCTATGGGGACTTTTGGGATACTGTACCTTTAAGACTGTGGAGCGTAGTACAGTAATCCTGCCTTTAATATTTTAATGTCATGTATGTATTTTTGTATGCAGTTTAACCTGGGATATGTATGCAGCATTCAGCTGATTGTTCGGTAGAATCACTCCATTCATTGTATTGAGGAAACTACCAAACAACCAGACCACCCAGGACTAAGTGTGCCTCCAATTACCGTTTGCAACAATGTTGCAAACGGGTAATTGGCAATCAGTGTAATGTATTCTTTGTCCTCTGGGTGGCCGCCATTCGGGAAACAAACACGTGGCGGCGGCCATCTTAAACTACCGAACAGCGGTGTTTTGCCGTCGAGTGTCTGGAACTAAAATCGGACACTTGACTAGGCAAACACCGCTGAGCCCTCCATACTTCCAGAAATTCGTATAAAAACTACCGAATGACCAGCCGTTCGGTAGAAAGAACCCCACAAACAAGGGAATTCATTCAAACCCTCTCTAGGCTCTATAACACAGGCAATTCGTCTGTTTTCATTCCCTTGTTTGTGACCGACCGCAGGGCCAAAATGCATGGAACTGTTTTCGGATACTTTACCCATGCGGTCGGTCAAATCTTTGGAACCTCATATCTCCCGAACCATTCATCCGAATGACCTGATTCTTGGATATGTTGTCCCCCTGAATAAGGGCTATCAGGGGATACCTGTTTTGGAGGTGTAGCATGTGTATTTGGGGTACATCCAGGAATTGGGGAAAAGGGTGAACGGTATAATTATGTTAAGTGCTAATCTAAGGGGAGGAAATGTGTGGGAGGTACATCCATGTGATTGGTTAAATTCATCCTCCCCCTGGGAGTGTCCTGTATGTACTTGTTTGTAATAAAAGCCAGACTGGGTGTCCCAGTCCAGAGTTCTTGCTTAACCCTCAAAGCGATGTGTCGTCTCGGTCTTTGGGGGAATGGGATTGTATGCTGACTGCCAAGAGTGTAAGCCGATGTCTGCTTTTCTTGTTCAGCTGTTCCAGTGTTCGTGTGGTTCCAGTCGGGAGAATGGTGTTTGCAGTAGCTGCCTGTGCATCTGGAAAGGGGATTATCGCCTAAACTGGGTTTTATCCTCTTGTAAGTGAAACGGTCCGTTACAATTGGTGGCAAGCGGCGGGATCGTTCCTACAACCAGAGGGACAGCTACAGACAACACTATTTCTGGATTACAAATTGAGGGCAACGCTAGTATCCGTACAGCGACCCTATCTACAAAGGAACTCAGAAAATGGAGGAGAAGTTGCAGGATAGATTGTACGGTTCCGTATTCCGGAGGTCTGGAGCAGTGTCAGAAGAGGACATGTTGATGTACAGAGAGACTGCCAGAGCAGGATTGTGGGACGAAGCCCTAGAGGAAGTACAGTATTCAAGAGGGGATCGGCGCCGCAGCAGAAGGCAGCGAATTCTGGCTAGAATGGCAGAGCGGATGCCCCTCCTGAGAAAACAGACCACAGAAAAGTGGGTGACTAGACTCGAGATTCTAGTATACGCAGAACTGACGCTCGACAACGCGTACCAGGCGCTACAGTGGTACGCGGCTCAGTGTGTCCCCAGGATGGCAGAGTATGAGTTCCCAGAAGGCGGAGAATACACTGGCCCCGGTCTATTTTGGGATAATAGTGGTGACGAGGACTTTGGGGAAGATGCCGACTATCGTTTTTGGGACCTGTACGGCATCCGGGAGAACATGCTGGGTCTCTTTGGCGCTGTGGACCTCGAGGCAGACCTACGATATTTGGTCACCAAGGAATGGAACCTGGAAGGGGATTACCTGCGACTCATCAATGAGGCCTGGGAAGAGACAACCGGTCCTCCCGCCCAACAGCAACCAGCAGTACCCGAGGTAGCAGAGTTCTTAGACTGGTCCTGTGAGCAACCCCAGGGAGATGAAGGTGTCGTCCTTCCTCCCCAGCGGCAGGCTGAGTTACAGGGGGCAGAGGTTGTTGTTCCTGCCCCCCAGCAGCAAAGTGATGTGCCGGGAGGGCAGTGTGAAGTGAAGGGAGAGGAGAGCAGCGTCCTCCCTCCCCAGCGGCAGTGTGTACCCCAGGGAGATGAAGGTGTCGTCCTTCCTCCCCAGTGGCAGCGTACACCCCAGGGAGATGAAGGTGTCGTCCTTCCTCCCCAGCGGCAGGCTGAGTTACAGGGGGCAGAGGTTGTTGTTCCTGCCCCCCAGCAGCAAAGTGATGTGCCAGGAAGGCAGTGTGAAGTAAAGGGGGAGGAGAGCCGTGTCCTCCCTCCCCAGCGGCAGGGTGTGTCTCAGGGAGCAGAAGGTGCAATCCTTCCTCCCCAGCGGCAGTGTGTACCCCAGGGAGCAGAAGGTGCCATCCTTTCTCCCCAGCGGCAGTTTGCCATCCAGAGAGAGGAACTTGTTACACCCTCTCTCCCACGGCAACCTAACCCACCAAGGGGAGATGTTAAGCCCCACAACTGTACAGATGGGACCGTAGTCTCTGCACTTACAGCACAAGGGATAGGGACGGTCGGTCCTGTTCCCCAGCCTCAGTGTGATGGATCCAAAGGGGAGACAGTCGGTCTCCCCCTCCAGCAGTCGAGCTGTGCACCTAAAGGGGAGACAGCCAGTCTCCAGCAACCAGACGCCCACCAGACTACTCCCGTGGTAGTGCTGGCAACAGGACAGAGTACCGCTGGTCTCTGCCCCCTCAGCAACCCACCAAGGCAGCCTACCCGTCTCCCACCCAGCAGGGGTGAAACACCAGAACTTGGACAAAATCCTTCCTCACCCAGATGTAGTAACCGGTTAGTGTGGGTGGGCTGCTCTGTTATTTCTGTTTTGTGGGTGGGTTGCTGGACTAACCAGGGCACTGACCGGCAGAAAGTCAGGTACCCTGTTAGTCTAATTGGCAAAGGGGAGAAATGTGGCGAAACCAGCTTCGCCACTGTGAACTGGAGAGGCCTGGCTGCTAGCCTCCTGCCCTGCGACTACGGCCCCTGAACATATTGTACTGGAAAAACTATATTTGGGCATGTAATAATGTATATTACTGCTACTGGGCCTTTAAGGGCCATCCGTGGATCTATGGGGACTTTTGGGATACTGTACCTTTAAGACTGTGGAGCGTAGTACAGTAATCCTGCCTTTAATATTTTAATGTCATGTATGTATTTTTGTATGCAGTTTAACCTGGGATATGTATGCAGCATTCAGCTGATTGTTCGGTAGAATCACTCCATTCATTGTATTGAGGAAACTACCGAACAACCAGACCACCCAGGACTAAGTGTGCCTCCAATTACCGTTTGCAACAATGTTGCAAACGGGTAATTGGCAATCAGTGTAATGTATTCTTTGTCCTCTGGGTGGCCGCCATTCGGGAAACAAACACGTGGCGGCGGCCATCTTAAACTACCGAACAGCGGTGTTTTGCCGTCGAGTGTCTGGAACTAAAATCGGACACTTGACTAGGCAAACACCGCTGAGCCCTCCATACTTCCAGAAATTCGTTTAAAAACTACCGAATGACCAGCCGTTCGGTAGAAAGAACCCCACAAACAAGGGAATTCATTCAAACCCTCTCTAGGCTCTATAACACAGGCAATTCGTCTGTTTTCATTCCCTTGTTTGTGACCGACCGCAGGGCCAAAATGCATGGAACTGTTTTCGGATACTTTACCCATGCGGTCGGTCAAATCTTTGGAACCTCATATCTCCCGAACCATTCATCCGAATGACCTGATTCTTGGATATGTTGTCCCCCTGAATAAGGGCTATCAGGGGATACCTGTTTTGGAGGTGTAGCATGTGTATTTGGGGTACATCCAGGAATTGGGGAAAAGGGTGAACGGTATAATTATGTTAAGTGCTAATCTAAGGGGAGGAAATGTGTGGGAGGTACATCCATGTGATTGGTTAAATTCATCCTCCCCCTGGGAGTGTCCTGTATGTACTTGTTTGTAATAAAAGCCAGACTGGGTGTCCCAGTCCAGAGTTCTTGCTTAACCCTCAAAGCGATGTGTCGTCTCGGTCTTTGGGGGAATGGGATTGTATGCTGACTGCCAAGAGTGTAAGCCGATGTCTGCTTTTCTTGTTCAGCTGTTCCAGTGTTCGTGTGGTTCCAGTCGGGAGAATGGTGTTTGCAGTAGCTGCCTGTGCATCTGGAAAGGGGATTATCGCCTAAACTGGGTTTTATCCTCTTGTAAGTGAAACGGTCCGTTACAGTGTGTTCAATAAAAACATGGCAACATTTCATTCTTTGTGTGTTATTAGTTTAAGCAGACTGTGATTGTCTATTGTTGTGACTTAGATGATGATCAGATCACATTTTATGACCAATTTGTGCAGAAATCCATATCATTCCAAAGGGTTCACATACTTTTTCTTGCAACTGTGTGTGTGTGTGTGTATATATATATGTATGTATGTATGTATTTGTGTTATGGACAAAAAAGCCATATAGAGTGATAGAGAGAATAGAGAAAAGCCATATAGAGTGATAGCGTAATACAGAATGGAAACAGTCGGTTGAGGTGTGCCAGAACCGACGATGATGTAAAGTAAAGAGGGCAAAAAGGAGAACTATGTTAAACATAGAAACATAGAATGTGACGGCAGATAAGAACCATTCGGCCCATCTAGTCTGCCCAGTTTTCTAAATACTTTCATTAGTCCCTGGCATTATCTTATAATGCCAGGGACGTTAATGCAATCAACATACATATTTGTACACAAGCTTATATGATAATACTTGACAGAGTTTTATACTGGTTGTGGAATGTACTGTTAATAGGCTGAGGACTTACAGTGACCTAATGTTTAATTATGTGTACTGGTATAAACCTGCTTGAAGCCATGGATGCTGCCCCTAAAGAGTGACCAGAATAAAGGAAGGCTTAAGGCCTGGTCTTCTTGATAAATGTTGTGACATAACTCATGAATAGTGATGTCGCGAACCCGAAATTCTCGGGTGGCGAACGGGAACTTCCACAAACATTCGCGAAACGGGTGAACCGCCATTGACTTCAATGGGCAGGCGAATTTTAAAACCCACAGGGACTGTTTCTGGCCACAAAAGTGATGGAAAAGTTGTTTCAAGGGGACTAACACCTTGACTGTGGCATGCCGGAGGGGGATCCATGGCAAAACTCCCATGGAAAATTACACAGTTGATGCAGAGTCTGGTTTTAATCCATAAAGGGCAGAAATCACCTAACATTCCTAAATCACAATGGATATGGATTGACACCTGACATATGACATATTGACACCTTGACATATGGATTGACACCTGTCCTCAGAGCCCCTGATGCACACTGACACAGAGCAGAATAGAGACTGTTCCCCGTCCTCAGAGACCATGATACACACTGACAAAGAGCAGAATAGAGACCGGGGGTCTAGTAGCATGGACACCCAGCACAGGTCGTTCTCCTTCAGCCTTTTTATACGAGGGTCCCTCAACAGGCACGACAGCATGAAAGACCACATTTGCACAAGGTTGGATGCCAAGCTACTCATTTCCCGTTCCTCCTCCTCACACAGAGTAGAATAGAGACTGTTCCCCGTCCTCAGAGACCATGATACACACTGACAAAGAGCAGAATAGAGACTGTTCCCCCTACATAGGGTCACTTGGCAGGTATGGATTGACACCGGTCCTCAAAGCCCCTGATACACACTGACACAGAGCAGAATAGAGACTGTTCCCCATCCTCAGAGAAAATGATACACACTGACACAGAGTAGAATAGAGACTGTTCCCCGTCCTCAAAGCCCCTGATACACACTGACAAAGAGCGGAATAGAGACTGTTCCCCGTCCTCAAAGCCCCTGATACACACTGACAAAGAGCGGAATAGAGACTGTTCCCTGTCCTCAAAGCCCCTGATACACACTGACAAAGAGCAGAATAGAGACTGTTCCCCGTCCTCAGAGACCATGATACACACTGACAAAGAGCAGAATAGAGACTGTTCCCCATCTTTAAAGCCCCTGATACACACTGACCCAGGCCTAGGTACTTATTCTGGGTCCCACATAGACATCGCCCTAAACTACCAGACACACCGGCCACTACCGCAATCCTGCTGAAAACCTGGGATACGATTAAACCACAATTAGGTTATACATATTAATGGGCGCTGGCCACACCACTATACTGCATACACATGATGAATCCCACATTTGACCATCGACTATGGACCGAACGACGATGCACGTTGGTTAGACACCTCTATAATCAAGGACAGCTGAGACATTTCCCCGACCTGCAACAGAGTTACGATTTGCCACAAAGAGCGATATTCTCCTACCTACAACTAAAGGGAGCACTGACAAACTCCACTATCCTGACAACCCCGACCCACACGCGTTGTATAGAGAAAGCATGCGAATCTAGAACAATGCCCAAGAAACCGCTTTCACTCATGTATGCAATTCTAAATAATCCTACCCAACAGCCACCACCGCAGCTAGACAAATTCAGAGAGGCATGGCATAATGATTTGAGTACAGTCTTCTCAGAAGAACAATGTAACCAAGCCTTCATAGCCCATAAAGGTAGATCCAGATGCGCATCCCACCTAGAGCTAATGCACAAGATACAATATAGGTGGTACTTGGTACCGACTAGACTAGCGACCATATATCCCAACACCTCAAGACTTTGCTGGAGATGTTTAATAGAGTAGGGCACAATGCTCCACATCTGGTGGGCCTGCTCGGCCATCAGAGGATACTGGAAGGCAGTTGAGGGGGTGATACAAGGGGTACTGTTCACGAGAACCAACCTGAGACCAGAAAATGCCCTACTCTTCATCTAGATTGACCCATTCCCAAAAGCACATGCCAACCTAACATATCATATCAGCCAGAGGGTGGAAACAACAACCGCCACCGGAGAGATCTAGCCTTCTCCAACAGATCTCCCTAAACCTAGCATATGGAACAAAAACCTGCCAGCGGCTACACCCCCCACACCACATAGTGGAAGACAGGAACATATGGGAGGCATATCTGAGGAAGGAGGAGGAGGGGGTCATGTTAGAACAATAACATATCACATATATATATATATATATACACGAAGGATGAATAGTACCACTCCTAAGACCTAACTGCTCTGACGCAGAGAGACAACGACTCCAAACACCATGGTACAACAGCCAACATTGAGGTATACCAAGCTGAGGTTAAACAATCTACAGGGCATAACGGAACAAACACCCACATTGTACATAGTTAAGTAGTTAGATAAGGGAATAGACCCGGTGACCGCACACAGCGTGCTAACTAAGAAGGAGACAAAGGGAGATGAGGGGCTTCCGACGTCTATTTCCCCCGTTCTTCTTCCCCTACCATAGCCTGTCCCCAGGTTTCCCCCTTCCCATACCCCGGACCAAACCCAGGTTTAGGAGAGAGACAACCATGACATGGTACTAGACCGAAGGCACAAGGGCAGCGGAAAAACTCCCACGAGAATGAATAACCAGTTTGCTCTTGAATGTATAAGATGTGAATAAGATCGATGTACCTTAACCGCTTACCCTCCCTTTTTTCCTTTCTGTATCCCGAACAAGTTCTCTGATAAAATAAAAATTGTCAGATTCAAGTTCTTGTGCCCCACAGTTCAAATTAACATTCAAATGACAATTCATGACAGATCACACAAGTGAATAGCCCTGCCAACGTCGTCTCAGAATTTTTTTGTTATCTAAGAAGAAATAGAAATGCAAGAGCAGAATAGAGACTGTTCCCCGTCCTCAGAGACCATGATACACACTGACAAAGAGCAGAATAGAGACTGTTCCCCGTCCTCAGAGACCATGATACACACTGACAAAGAGCAGAATAGAGACTGTTCCCCGTCCTCAGAGACCATGATACACACTGACAAAGAGCAGAATAGAGACTGTTCCCCGTCCTCAAAGCCCCTGATACACACTGACACAGAGCAGAATAGAGACTGTTCCCTGTCCTCAGAGACCATGATACACACTGACACAGAGCAGAATAGAGACTGTTCCCCGTCCTCAAAGCCCCTGATACACACTGACACAGAGCAGAATAGAGACTGTTCCCCGTCCTCAAAGCCCCTGATACACACTGACACAGAGCAGAATAGAGACTGTTCCCCGTCCTCAGAGACCATGATACACACTGACAAAGAGCAGAATAGAGACTGTTCCCCGTCCTCAAAGCCCCTGATACACACTGACACAGAGCAGAATAGAGACCGGGGGTCTAGTAGCGTGGACACCCAGCACAGGTCGTGTCCTGTGCTGGGTGTCCACGCTACTAGACCCCCTGTCCTGTGCTGGGTGTCCACGCTACTAGACCCCCGGTCTCTATTCTGCTCTGTGTCAGTGTGTATCAGGGGCTTTGAGACAGCATGAAAGACCACATTTGCACAAGGTTGGATGCCGAGCTACTCATTTCCCGTTCCTCCTCCTCACACAGAGTAGAATAGAGACTGTTCCCCGTCCTCAGAGACCATGATACACACTGACAAAGAGCAGAATAGAGACTGTTCCCCGTCCTCAAAGCCTCTGATACACACTGACAAAGAGCGGAATAGAGACTGTTCCCCCTACATAGGGTCACTTGGCAGGTATGGATTGACACCGGTCCTCAAAGCCCCTGATACACACTGACACAGAGCAGAATAGAGACTGTTCCCCATCCTCAGAGACAATGATACACACTGACACAGAGCAGAATAGAGACTGTTCCCCGTCCTCAAAGCCCCTGATACACACTGACAAAGAGCGGAATAGAGACTGTTATACGAGGGTCCCTCAACAGGCACGACAGCATGAAAGACCACATTTGCACAAGGTTGGATGCCGAGCTACTCATTTCCCGTTCCTCCTCCTCACACAGAGTAGAATAGGGACTGTTCCCCCTACATAGGGTCACTTGGCAGATATGGATTGACACCTGTCCTCAAAGCCCCTGATACACACTGACAAAGAGCATAATAGAGACTGTTCCCCGTCCTCAGAGACCATGATACACACTGACACAGAGCAGAATAGAGACTGTTCCCCCTACATAGGGTCACTTGGCAGGAATGGATTGACACCTGTCCTAAGAATCCCTGTATTGGGGAACATTGTCGCCCAAACTAATTTATATGCCCATCAATTCCGAGCTACAAATCCAGACTCTTTTTTGGCAAATATACACACTGTGCCAGAATTTAAAAGATTCTGGGCATTGACTATGCTGATGGGCATCATAAAGAAGCCCTCCATCCGCTCCTACTGGAGCAGTAGCCCCATCTGCTCTAACCCCATTTACTCCCAATGTATGTCGAGGAAGAGGTATGAAATGATTTTAGGGAGCATCCCCAGTTTGACAGGCTGTATAAAATCCGTCCCCTGATTACCCACTTTGCTGCCAGGTTTGCAGAGGCTTATACAACTGGAAGGAATATATGCGTGGATGAATCCCTGATGAAGTATAAGGGAAGGCTGGGATTCAAGCAGTATGTTCCTTCCAAGCACGCTAGGTATGGTGTAAAGATGTATAAGCTCTGTGATAGCGAGACTGGGTACACTCAGGCCTTCCGGGTGTACGAGGGAAAGGATAGCCACCTTGACCCTCCAGGTTGCCCAGAACATATGGGAACCAGTGGCAAGATTGTCTGGGACCTGATATTCCCCCTGATGAACAAAGGGTACCACTTGTATACTGACAATTTTTATACAAGTGTCCCTTTGTTCAAGCTACTGTACTGTTTTGATACAGTAGCTTGCGGCACAATTAAAAAGAACAGCAAAGGTTTCCCAGGACAACTTGCCCGCACCCGGCTATGAAGGGGGGAGACCTCAGCTCTGCGCCAAAAGGAGCTGTTGGCAGTTAAGTACAGAGACAAGAATGATGTCCTGTAAGCCTGTGTACTTATGCACAAAGCGTTGTACGATCAGATTACACACATGTGCCATGCACGGCACATGTGTCAACTTGCCCAACTTCAATGCCGCCAACAAATTTGTTCCGTTGTCACAAACCACTTTGCCGATCTCCAGTTGCTGCGGAGTCAGCCACTTTTCCACCCGTGCGTTCAGGGCGAACAGGAGTGCTTGTTCAGTGTGACTCTCTGTTTTCAAGCAAGTCATACACAAGACGGCGTGACACTGCCGTATCCGGGATGTGGAATAGGAACCTGGGGAGCTGGGGGGGTGCCGTTGATGTGGAGCAAGACGCAGCAGCAGAAGAGGACTCAGCCGAGGAGGTTATGGAAGAGGATGGAGTAGGAGGAGTAGAGGAGGTGGCAGCAGGCCTGCCTGCAAGTCGTGGCGGTGTCACCAACTCCTCTGCAGAGCCATGCATTCCATGCTTGGCAGCCATCAGCAGGTTTACCCAATGCGCAGTGTAGGTGATATACCTGCCCTCACCATGCTTTGCAGACCAGGTATCAGTGGTCAGATGGACCCTTGCCCCAACACTGTGTGCCAGACATGCCATTACTTCCTTTTACACAATCGAGTACAGGTTGGGAATTGCCTTTTGTGAAAAGAAATTTCAGCCGGGTAACTTCCACTGCGGTGTCCCAATAGTTACAAATTTTTTTGAACGCCTCAGACTCCACCAGCTTGTATGGTAAAAGCTGGCGGGCTAATAGTACAGACAAGCCAGCTGTCAGACGCCGGGCAAGGGGGTGACTTTCTGACATTGGCTTCTTACGCTCAAACATGTCCTTGACAGACACCAGACTGTGGGCAGATGAGCAGGCCTGACACACAGACGCTTGGAGACAACTAACTGCTATTCAATCTATAACAGTTAAAAAGTTTTTTTGGTTTTAAATGCACGCTATTGTGACACCAGATATGAGTGGCAATGTGCAATGGCAGAGGTCTGCAGAGTACACGCTGTAGGCCTGACACACCCGCTTGAAGACAACTAACTGCTATTCAATCTATAACAGTGAACAGTATAACAGTGAAGTTTTTTCTTTGTAAAGGCACGCTATAGAGACACCAAATATGAGTGGCAAAGTACACTTGCTGAGGTTGGCAGAGCATACGCTGAAGGCCTGACACCCAGACGCTTGCAGACAACTAACTGCTATTAGCTTACAGTGAAACACTTTTTTTGTTTTTAAAGGCACGCTATAGTCACACCAGATATGAGTGGTGGCACTGGGCAAATGGGCACAGTATCCACTGAGCCTGACACAGAAGCTGGCAGACAACTAACTGCTCTTCAGTCTATTACAGTGAAAACGTTTTTTTGGTTTTAAATGCACGCTATAGAGACACCAGATATGAGTGGCAAATTACACTTGCTGAGGTTGGCAGAGCACACGCTGAAGGCCTGACACCCAGACGCTTGCAGACAACTAACTGCTATTAGCTTACAGTGAAACACTTATTTTGTTTTTAAAGGCACGCTATAGTCACACCAGATATGAGTGGTGGCACTGGGCAAATGGGCACAGTATCCACTGAGCCTGACACAGAAGCTGGCAGACAACAAACTGCTCTTCAATCTATTACAGTGAAAAAGGTTTTTTGGTTTTAAATGCATGCTATAGAGACACCAGATATGAGTGGCAAATTACACTTGCTGAGGTTGGCAGAGCACACTCTGAAGGCCTGACACCCGCTTTAAGGACAGTGACTGCTATTAGCTTACACTGAAAAACTTTTTTCTTTATAAAAGCACGCTATACAGACACCAGATATGAGTGGCAAATTACACTTGCTGAGGTTGGCAGAGCACATGCTGAAGGCCTGACACCCAGACGCTTGCAGACAACTAACTGCTATTAGCTTACAGTGAAACACTTTTTTTGTTTTTAAAGGCACGCTATAGTCACACCAGATATGAGTGGTGGCACTGGGCAAATGGGCACAGTATTCACTGAGCCTGACACAGAAGCTGGCAGACAACTAACTGCTCTTCAATCTATTACAGTGAAAAAGGTTTTTTGGTTTTAAATGCACGCTATACAGACACCAGATATGAGTGGCAAATTACACTTGCTGAGGTTGGCAGAGCACACGCTGAAGGCCTGACACCCAGACGCTTACAGACAACTAACTGCTATTAGCTTACAGTGAAACACTTTTTTTCTTTATAAAAGCACGCTATAGAGACACCAGATATGAGTGGCAAATTACACTTGCTGAGGTTGGCAGAGCACACGCTGAAGGCCTGACACCCAGACGCTTGCAGACAACTAACTGCTATTAGCTTACAGTGAAACACTTTTTTTCTTTATAAAAGCACGCTATACAGACACCAGATATGAGTGGCAAATTACACTTGCTGAGGTTGGCAGAGCACACGCTGAAGGCCTGACACCCAGACACTTGCAGACAACTAACTGCTATTAGCTTACAGTGAAACACTTTTTTTGTTTTTAAAGGCACGCTATAGTCACACCAGATATGAGTGGTGGCACTGGGCAAATGGGCACAGTATCCACTGAGCCTGACACAGAAGCTGGCAGACAACTAACTGCTATTAGCTTACAGTGAAACACTTTTTTTGTTTATAAAAGCACGCTATACAGACACCAGATATGAGTGGCAAATTACACTTGCTGAGGTTGGCAGAGCACACGCTGAAGGCCTGACACCCAGACGCTTACAGACAACTAACTGCTATTAACTTACAGTGAAACACTTTTTTTCTTTATAAAAGCACGCTATATATGGCCACATTCCACAGACAATTGCTGGAGATGTGGACCCCACAGGGGCACCATGTCACACATATGGTGGACGTGTGCCACCCTACAACCTTTTTGGCACATGGTACAAAACACAATCTCAGAGGTTATACGAACACAGATAACCCTTACCCTAGAGTTGTGTATTCGTTTCATACCTCCAGCAGAGACACCAAAAGCCACATGGGCAGCTATGTACCATGTACTTATAGCAGCGGTAACGCTCATTGCACGAACATGGAAAAAACCTGGGGCACCCACCAATGAACTACTAATACAACAAATCTCACTTAATTGGGACTACGAAACCACACTGGCACACCAATTTGGAACCAAACACCACATGAACAAAGCCCATGGAATGTGGACAGACTATTTAGAGAGACACAAAACGGGCCTACTCTGAAGCAATACACCCTGGTATCTACATGTACTAGTCCGACACTAGCCCAGAATGCCTGCAATGTCGGTCACTATAAGTATATATCAATATCAATATAAGTATATATTAAACAGAGAATAAGCTCCTCCCCTACCCCCCCTTCACCCCCCCTTCACCCCCCCCCATAACCTTTTAGGTTGAATACAAAAAGAAAAAGGTCTAGTGAAATTTTCCAGTCAAACTGTATGTATATCCATGCTATGTTTCAAAAGTTGTAAATGTACATTGCGGTTTATGTATATGATGGATGCTGGGAGAATTGTACACACTCCCACTCCCAATGTGATCATCCTTCACTGACTAATAAAAATTGTCAAATTCAAAAAAATAAATAAAAGCACGCTATACAGACACCAGATATGAGTGGCAAATTACACTTGCTGAGGTTGGCAGAGCACACGCTGAAGGCCTGACACCCGCTTTAAGGACACTGACTGCTCTTAGCTTACACTGAAAAACTTTTTTCTTTATAAAAGCACGCTATACAGACACCAGATATGAGTGGCAAATTACACTTGCTGAGGTTGGCAGAGCACACGCTGAAGGCCTGACACCCAGACGCTTGCAGACAACTAACTGCTATTAGCTTACAGTGAAATACTTTTTTTGTTTTTAAAGGCACGCTATAGTCACACCAGATATGAGTGGTGGCACTGGGCAAATGGGCACAGTATCCACTGAGCCTGACACAGAAGCTGGCAGACAACTAACTGCTCTTCAATCTATTACAGTAAAAAAGTTTTTTTGGTTTTAAATGCACGCTATAGAGACACCAGATATGAGTGGCAAATTACACTTGCTGAGGTTGGCAGAGCACACGCTGAAGGCCTGACACCCAGACGCTTACAGACAACTAACTGCTATTAGCTTACAGTGAAACACTTTTTTTCTTTATAAAAGCACGCTATAGAGACACCAGATATGAGTGGCAAATTACACTTGCTGAGGTTGGCAGAGCACACGCTGAAGGCCTGACACCCAGACGCTTGCAGACAACTAACTGCTATTAGCTTACAGTGAAACACTTTTTTTGTTTATAAAAGCACGCTATACAGACACCAGATATGAGTGGCAAATTACACTTGCTGAGGTTGGCAGAGCACACGCTGAAGGCCTGACACCCAGACGCTTACAGACAACTAACTGCTATTAACTTACAGTGAAACACTTTTTTTCTTTATAAAAGCACGCTATATATGGCCACATTCCACAGACAATTGCTGGAGATGTGGACTCCACAGGGGCACCATGTCACACATATGGTGGACGTGTGCCACCCTACAACCTTTTTGGCACATGGTACAAAACACAATCTCAGAGGTTATACGAACACAGATAACCCTTACCCTAGAGTTGTGTATTCTTTTCATACCTCCAGCAGAGACACCAAAAGCCACATGGGCAGCTATGTACCATGTACTTATAGCAGCGGTAACGCTCATTGCACGATCATGGAAAAAACCTGGGGCACCCACCAATGAACTACTAATACAACAAATCTCACTTAATTGGGACTACGAAACCACACTGGCACACCAATTTGGAACCAAACACCACATGAACAAAGCCCACGGAATGTGGACAGACTATTTAGAGAGACACAAAACGGGCATACTCTGAAGCAATACACCCTGGTATCTACATGTACTAGTCCGACACTAGCCCAGAATGCCTGCAATGTCGGTCACTATAAGTATATATCAATATCAATATAAGTATATATTAAACAGAGAATAAGCTCCTCCCCTACCCCCCCCCTTCACCTCCCCTTCACCCCCCCCCCCATAACCTTTTAGGTTGAATACAAAACGAAAAAGGTCTAGTGAAATTTTCCAGTCAAACTGTATGTATATCCATGCTATGTTTCAAAAGTTGTAAATGTACATTGCAGTTTATGTATATGATGGATGCTGGGAGAATTGTACACACTCCCACTCCCAATGTGATCATCCTTCACTGACTAATAAAAATTGTCAAATTCAAAAAAATAAATAAAAGCACGCTATACAGACACCAGATATGAGTGGCAAATTACACTTGCTGAGGTTGGCAGAGCACACGCTGAAGGCCTGACACCCAGGCGCTTGCAGACAACTAACTGCTATTGGCTTACAGTGAAACACTTTTTTTCTTTATAAAAGCACGCTATACAGACACCAGATATGAGTGGCAAATTACACTTGCTGAGGTTGGCAGAGCACACGCTGAAGGCCTGACACCCAGACGCTTGCAGACAACTAACTGCTATTAGCTTACAGTGAAATACTTTTTTTATTTTTAAAGGCACGCTATAGTCACACCAGATATGAGTGGTGGCACTGGGCAAATGGGCACAGTATCCACTGAGCCTGACACAGAAGCTGGCAGACAACAAACTGCTCTTCAATCTATTACAGTGAAAAAGTTTTTTTGGTTTTAAATGCACGCTATAGAGACACCAGATATGTGTGGCAAATTACACTTGCTGAGGTTGGCAGAGCACACGCTGAAGGCCTGACACCCAGACGCTTGCAGACAACTAACTGCTATTAGCTTACAGTGAAACACTTTTTTTCTTTATAAAAGCACACTATACAGACACCAGACAGGAGTGGCAAATTACACTTGCTGAGGTTGGCAGAGCACACGCTGAAGGCCTGACACCCAGACGCTTGCAGACAACTAACTGCTATTAGCTTACAGTGAAACACTTTTTTTGTTTATAAAAGCACGCTATACAGACACCAGATATGAGTGGCAAATTACACTTGCTGAGGTTGGCAGAGCACACGCTGAAGGCCTGACACCCAGACGCTTACAGACAACTAACTGCTATTAACTTACAGTGAAACACTTTTTTTCTTTATAAAAGCACGCTATATATGGCCACATTCCACAGACAATTGCTGGAGATGTGGACTCCACAGGGGCACCATGTCACACATATGGTGGACGTGTGCCACCCTACAACCTTTTTGGCACATGGTACAAAACACAATCTCAGAGGTTATACGAACACAGATAACCCTTACCCTAGAGTTGTGTATTCTTTTCATACCTCCAGCAGAGACACCAAAAGCCACATGGGCAGCTATGTACCATGTACTTATAGCAGCGGTAACGCTCATTGCACGATCATGGAAAAAACCTGGGGCACCCACCAATGAACTACTAATACAACAAATCTCACTTAATTGGGACTACGAAACCACACTGGCACACCAATTTGGAACCAAACACCACATGAACAAAGCCCACGGAATGTGGACAGACTATTTAGAGAGACACAAAACGGGCATACTCTGAAGCAATACACCCTGGTATCTACATGTACTAGTCCGACACTAGCCCAGAATGCCTGCAATGTCGGTCACTATAAGTATATATCAATATCAATATAAGTATATATTAAACAGAGAATAAGCTCCTCCCCTACCCCCCCCCTTCACCTCCCCTTCACCCCCCCCCCCATAACCTTTTAGGTTGAATACAAAACGAAAAAGGTCTAGTGAAATTTTCCAGTCAAACTGTATGTATATCCATGCTATGTTTCAAAAGTTGTAAATGTACATTGCGGTTTATGTATATGATGGATGCTGGGAGAATTGTACACACTCCCACTCCCAATGTGATCATCCTTCACTGACTAATAAAAATTGTCAAATTCAAAAAAATAAATAAAAGCACGCTATACAGACACCAGATATGAGTGGCAAATTACACTTGCTGAGGTTGGCAGAGCACACGCTGAAGGCCTGACACCCAGGCGCTTGCAGACAACTAACTGCTATTGGCTTACAGTGAAACACTTTTTTTCTTTATAAAAGCACGCTATACAGACACCAGATATGAGTGGCAAATTACACTTGCTGAGGTTGGCAGAGCACACGCTGAAGGCCTGACACCCAGACGCTTGCAGACAACTAACTGCTATTAGCTTACAGTGAAATACTTTTTTTATTTTTAAAGGCACGCTATAGTCACACCAGATATGAGTGGTGGCACTGGGCAAATGGGCACAGTATCCACTGAGCCTGACACAGAAGCTGGCAGACAACAAACTGCTCTTCAATCTATTACAGTGAAAAAGTTTTTTTGGTTTTAAATGCACGCTATAGAGACACCAGATATGTGTGGCAAATTACACTTGCTGAGGTTGGCAGAGCACACGCTGAAGGCCTGACACCCAGACGCTTGCAGACAACTAACTGCTATTAGCTTACAGTGAAACACTTTTTTTCTTTATAAAAGCACACTATACAGACACCAGACAGGAGTGGCAAATTACACTTGCTGAGGTTGGCAGAGCACACGCTGAAGGCCTGACACCCGCTTTAAGGACACTGACTGCTATTAGCTTACACTGCTGGTGGCACATGGCTATCTGGCTCAAACTGGCTTCCCAGTCTTCTATCCTGGAGATAATGGAGAAGTAATCCAATTACCTTCCAGGACAGAGACCAGACTCCATTATGCACATGGGGACACAAAGACAGTAAAACACTTTAAAATACATAAAGTCACCTTTTACACATAACACACAGACATTTCACATATCCCTAGATAGCTGGGATCTGAGCGCACAAAACTACCGAATAGCGCTCAGATCCTATTCACACAGTTCAATTGCCATGGAGCCGAAGTCTTTAACTACTTGAATGGGCTCCATGGCATAGCTATCTGGGTTAACACATTCACATAAAGTCTGGTCCATAGTCCAAAGGCAGCAGGCGGGCAACCAGGCTTCTCCAATGCAATGTGGCGAGATTGGTCTCGTCACACCGATGTTGCCTGAAAATTAATGGATAGCCAAGAGACAGATTATGGGTGAACATAGATAAGTGATGAACATAGCAATGGTCAACATATATAAATCAACATATATATGGGAAAACTAACTGCGAGTAGAATAGGTGGAGAAACGGAATAGTAGAAATATTGTATAACCAGAAACTGTAAGTAACTAGGATCAGTATCAACAAGAATATAGGAGGAACAGTATTTACATAGACCATAAAATGGACAGATAAGTTCAGTAGAATTGTAATTGCGCAAAAAAGTCTTACGCGTTAAATGAAAATAGGAAGTCAACCACCAACAACCCCTAATTAGGTATCCTACTTTAGCAGATGAGCCCCCTGAGGGCTATGAATGATGTATGTACAGTAAATGTATGTACAGGTTAATACTGTATTTCTTAATCCTATGTATCGACCTAAGTATGAGCATTGCCTAAATTAATATAGTCAGTTGCGACACCTGCTATGTAGGGGAGCCAAATTGAATGTCATAGTAGTAGTAGTTTGTAGAAAGAGTTAAATAAGCCGTGGTTGGTCAGCCATAGTGGCTTCCATGAGTATTAGGAGGAGTGGCTTAAGTTAATCATGACATGTTAGTATAACAATTTATTACCATGAAACTGATAAGCGCAGTATTGCAACTTGTCTGTATGCTAATTCCCTTAGTTGTGTTCGGGCCATTTCCGTATAGTATGAAATAGCTAGTATGTATACTTATCGCAATAATAAAAAGTCGGTAGAGGTGTGCCGAAACCGACGTGTGTGTGGTAGGCCTGTAAATAAGTGGGCCTACCTTAAAATAGTATTGAATAGAGGGAGAGGAGGGTGGGCCAAAAGTACATCTGGTCCAGTAGGTAAGTGCTGCTTAGAATACCGTAAGCAATGCTTGGAATCGTGTTGCCCTGTGACGGTAAATTCTCAGGGTCGGAAACCATAAAAGACAAGTATAATGGCAGTTTGAGAATGGTGTTTGTAACTGAAAAGATGTGGTGTTGAATGCCCGGGAGATGTAACTTAATAGTGTTGTGTGACATTTATTTTGATGTGGCAAAAAAGTGGTGAAGAGGCCCCAAAGTTGTATACTTGAACTAGTTTGTAAGGTGGTGATCTGACATGACCTTCGATATATGCAGTAAGCTCTGTCATAGCAGTGTGCGTTTCTTTGAGGGCCAACTGTGTGAATTCCTGCTGTGACTTAGCAACTCTTCTATTCCATAGGTAATTCTTGGAGCTGGGGAGCAATCGAGGCCATCAGTGAGGCCGTTGTTAGGGACCTCCTGAACGCCTGAAACTGAAGACTAGATAACTGGTCAGCCACTGTATTGTAAATGCCTGGTATGTGGTAACATACCAGATAAAATTGGTGACAGGCTTCCCTTACGTTAGTTTTCTGATGAATTTATAATAAGGGATACCAAACCGGACTTGTTTATGACGTGGCCCATTGCCAACTTGCCAGAGACCTTGAACTGGTCTGCTTGCCCATGAATGACCCCATGTTGCTGCTGTGGCTATGATAGGATATACCTTTGAAGTTTGCAGAGTTTTGAGGAACCCTTCGATCTGGCTTACTTCTTCTGACCTCTTACCTCATATCCAACTGTCCCCTGAGATTGCAAGAAGGCTTTTGTAAGCCATTGCATCAGGGTGACTACATATGGAGATGACCCTAGTTAAAGACATATATATGTATTGGGAAGAGACACCTAAATATATAGTGCCTAGGTGAGTTCCCGCTGGGCATCCTTCCAAATGAAGAACCTGAAAATGGTATGAAGTATGTGGGACATTCTAGTTTACCAGCAGGAACTAATATTGGAGATCACGTATGTGACTGGAGTTGTATGTGACTGGAGTTTTAAATGCAGAGAAAGGGCCGTATAGGGAGGATTTGAGTTGTCTAACGTGACCTTGTTCGTATGTAATTGCCCACCTGTGGGGGCGAAATTAAGTCGTAATGGATTGCTCGCGGTGGGTTATGTGTAACATGAGTGATGGCCTAGTGAGGGCCACGTATAGAGGCATGCTGTGGTAGGTTGTGACAAGAATTACAAACTTATGTCAAAATTATAATTCCTATGCCGTATGTAATAGCCCAAACGAGGGGCTGCTATTTTGCTATAGTGGATAGCCCTTTGGCCTGTCGTATGTAACGTATAAAGAGTGTGGTTGTGAATAGAAATAGAATAAGGTTATGGTTGCCCCTGTAATCTGGAATTACTTAAAACCTAGATGCTGGGTAAGGCCGTACAATAGTCATTGCACGTGCATGGCTAATGTGTTAACTCGTACCATATTTGCCCGAGTATTCAAATAGCCAGAGAAGCGGGACAGTATAAATATGATAAGGACAGTATAAATATGATGTATATGAACTGGTCTAATACGCAGTGGTGATGTGGGAATAGTCCAGTATGGAATTGACTGTGTAAGCCCACTGGTGGCTGACTAGTAAGGTCGACCCCAGGAAACTTAATTGACCCACATGATAAATTCAGTACGTATCGATAATGTATGTGGCATGTTGTATGCGTCGTAAATTGACAATAGGCTAGACTGAAGTAGTGAAATAAGAGAGGTAAAGAGAACGTCTGTTATAAGGGAATTATTACCTTCTGTGCGTTTGGCCAGGAGTAGGCCATGTAGGTAGGGTCGTGAGGAGAGCTACTGTGTGGCCATATGTGGACAGTGCCAGATATAGCAGATGTATAATACTGTAAGACGTGGTTATTTGCAGGTAGAAAGCTGTGAGATAGCTGAATTTTGCGCATACATTCCTATCCAGATGATATGTGAACTTAGTGCCTAAATGAGGGGTTGCCAATAAGAGGTAGTTGTCCACTAAGGTTACCTGAAGTATGTTGCAAAGGCCCGTAGATGGCTTTGTGTGAGGACTATGCATGAGGTTGAGAGAGGCCCAATGTAGTTACAGTGGTGCTGGGAGGTAATGCAAGTCTGAGTGGAATTGATGGGGTAGGGTTGATGGTTTATTTAAGTTGTAGATCAGTTGAAAGCTGCGGTTTATGACAGCGTAGTCACAACTGAAATATGGTCATACTGATATCACACCGCAACTCTCAGCGTAACCTATGATTGTAGTAGGGTCTACCCTGAGAACATGATAGAGTTGTTGAAATGCCATAACTAAATATACTATGTACCTGCTGAATCCCATTACCTGAGGACAGACGTACAGGACACAATTGCCAGGAATATAGGTTGAGACCTGTGGAATGCAGTGGTGTCTGTACTGACCCAAGACCATGAAGGTTCTAATTATACTGATGGATAATTTACTCAGTCTTGTGTCTCTGGCCTTAAGGAACACGTAGATATCGCCCTAGTTGTATGAGAAGTTCTTTGTGAAATCCTGGGAGGCAATGAGAAACGAGACAAGATTAACGTCCATGCCCTCCAGGATGTCCTTCTTGAGGTTGCTGGCACCATATGGGTTGGGTAAATGACTTAAGACTTTAACATGATGGCGTATTAGTATAACTGGGTTGGGAATGGGGAGGGGCCGGAATATTGGTTGCGAGTGGTTCTGGTGTCGCGACTGGACAGCTACGGGCTTCCAGTCTTTACAGTCTATTGAGTTGATAAGTCTATGTTGCTACAGAGTTGAACATGGTATGCAGGTTGGCATTGCTCGTGCCCTATGTGCCTACCCCCGCGTCTGAACTGTTAGTCTAAAGAGTTCTGCTTTGCGGGCAGTAGCTGGAAAGGGTATGCTGCCCTGCGTAATTCGCCCGTGATTCGTGGGATGGTCCATGTTCTAATTAAAGATGAACTGCCTGTGTCCCTTTTACATGTAGGGGTGGCCGTCCTAGTAGGAGTACTTGGACTAGAAATGTCATCTCCTTCCTGTGGAACTTGGGACATACTGAAATATATATATTTAGCAATCATGAGTTGCTCTTGAGGGTATATACTGTTGTTTTAACCAGTGCCGAAGTGGTGAAACAATTCATTAGACTGGTGACAGGTGAGTCCCTACTATTTGCCAAGTGGCTGGATCGGCTCTACCTATGGTTGGCGCGAGGGGCTAACCTGCTGGGTGTGGTTTAACGAGAAATGAGTCGTTAATCTGAGGAGGGGTTGTGACAAGTGATGCCCTTGCTATGCAACATGCAAGGCGTCTAGCTATGATTTGGCCCGAGGGGCACATTACCTCTTTCGTAGAGGATGGGTGTTGGCCTCGCGGGTCCTCTAACACTATGGGCGAAGGTGCCTGTGGGAAGTACCTAGGTGGCCATACCCATTAGTCTATGGATTGGCTCCTTAACCAACTCTAGTTTAAGGAAGCGGGTGCAACGTATCTGTAAGACAAATGTATGCTAGGTTAGTTCTGCATTAAAAACCTGCCAAGGAGGGAGGCCTAAACCAGAATGATGGATGATGCAATGGAAGGAATTCCACCTACCCCATAACCGCAGCGTTAATTCCCTGAGAACAAGCCACCCATACCTTTAGATGAGGTATGAATGGTTTGTCATGTATACTGTAGCTCTGACGAGCCAAGTATGTCTAAGCTTGGAGTATTGAGCCTGTAACACAAGTCAGCATCAGGTTATATGGCTGACAAGTGTCTGATCAGTACCGATTGTTTGCAAATTCTTGCTGACATGTAGCAATTAAACATGAACAACTATAATGTATGACCGTTACAGAAATGACTGTGACAGACAACAGTACGTACAAAGTGATAGTAACACAACACTCTTGACCCCTGTCTATGTCTTTGACTACACAAGAAGACCGGTTATAGGGAATGAAAAATTTCTTGAGCTCTGATTATTCTTGCCACACAAAACGGACCTATAGAACAGAATGATGAAATACTGAAACGAAATGAAAAATGCTAAATGCTGAACGAAAAATAGAAAGACCCTTGCCACTAGTATTGTCGCACAACTCGTATGGTTAAAAGCAAGCAGACATGCGGCAAGTTTAACAGTAAACAAATTCACAAAGTGATCTGTGCTAAATAGGCGCTTAAAACAATTTCCAAAAAAGTGCTCTTGGTGTAGCAGCTCACACACACAAATAGGAACCCTCCAATCCTATTGAAACATAATCAAACAGGTGCACTATATACATAAACAATATGCAACAGTGCCAGTGCGTAGCGCTTAATAATAGTCACTTACTCCCCAGCTGTTTTCTTTTAGGGGTATGTAAGGTATTCGGGTATTCTTTACTTTGAATGCAGTATGCTCCTCAAAAAAAGCAAAGAGAAAACAGGGAAAACTCGCCCTGGTGTTGAAATCCTTATGATAATTGTGTATAAAATCAAATAAAGGTGAAGATTGCTTCTCACCTGGATCAGAGCCTGTAACCTGGCTCTGAGTGTAATAGCCTGTGAGTCCTTTTAATGGGATGACTCCTTCCCTCTTTAGCAGGATAGAAGATGTACCAGGTGTATGTTAAACATTAAAACTTTTATTTCTACAAATTGTTAAAATCTTAAAATACATACATAACACTGGTATCAGTCCAAAACGCGTTTCGCCGATTCCTCTCGGCTTTATCAATTGGTAACCTCTTCCTGCTTCCCTCTTGTTTAAATTGCCCACCTTTTGTCCGGATTGGAGGAAACCAACTCTATTCCAACCAATCCCGGACGTTTCTGTGGGGGAGTGTAGGGACCTCCGGCTGAAATAATTTATCCCTTATCAGTGACGTCAGCGCGCATGTGCGTGCGTTCATGCGTGTGACGTCACTTCCGGGAATCTGAAAGTACCGTATTCACCTCACTATTCAATGATATCTTTCTTCCGGGTCACGTGGGATTCAATGTCGTTTCCTGTGATGCGCAATCTTTGTCCGATTTTCTTAATCCTTCAAACTTCAAGCCCCCATTTTGTTAAAGGGCATAGTATTGGCAATGTTCATGTCCATATTATTGTCCATATTCTTTTCTATTATTGACACAATATGCTCACATTTGAGCATTATAAACAAAAAGAGAGCAAACTATTAGTAACTGATAAATACATATAAAAAGAGATCGTTGGTATTAGCCCCATTCAAGAACAGACCATAGAACATATATTAAATGGTTCTTATCATGATGATTTCTCACCACTAAGTATATTATGTCTATAATATTGGAAATAACATCAATATTAGACATATCTAAAAAAGGCAGAAAGTATACCTATTTTTTTCAAAGGATAAAATCCGTAAATCTATACAAAATATTTATTTTAAAATTATATTGAAAGATATTCTACAAAAAAAAAAAAATTTTTTTACAAAAATTTTTTTTCAAAAGTACCTTCTTTAAAAAATGCTCTAAAAGAGACATTTTTTAGAGCATTTTTTAAAGAAGGTACTTTTGAAAAAAATTTTTTGTAAAAAAATTTTTTTTTTTTTTGTAGAATATCTTTCAATATAATTTTAAAATAAATATTTTGTATAGATTTACGGATTTTATCCTTTGAAAAAAATAGGTATACTTTCTGCCTTTTTTAGATATGTCTAATATTGATGTTATTTCCAATATTATAGACATAATATACTTAGTGGTGAGAAATCATCATGATAAGAACCATTTAATATATGTTCTATGGTCTGTTCTTGAATGGGGCTAATACCAACGATCTCTTTTTATATGTATTTATCAGTTACTAATAGTTTGCTCTCTTTTTGTTTATAATGCTCAAATGTGAGCATATTGTGTCAATAATAGAAAAGAATATGGACAATAATATGGACATGAACATTGCCAATACTATGCCCTTTAACAAAATGGGGGCTTGAAGTTTGAAGGATTAAGAAAATCGGACAAAGATTGCGCATCACAGGAAACGACATTGAATCCCACGTGACCCGGAAGAAAGATATCATTGAATAGTGAGGTGAATACGGTACTTTCAGATTCCCGGAAGTGACGTCACACGCATGAACGCACGCACATGCGCGCTGACGTCACTGATAAGGGATAAATTATTTCAGCCGGAGGTCCCTACACTCCCCCACAGAAACGTCCGGGATTGGTTGGAATAGAGTTGGTTTCCTCCAATCCGGACAAAAGGTGGGCAATTTAAACAAGAGGGAAGCAGGAAGAGGTTACCAATTGATAAAGCCGAGAGGAATCGGCGAAACGCGTTTTGGACTGATACCAGTGTTATGTATGTATTTTAAGATTTTAACAATTTGTAGAAATAAAAGTTTTAATGTTTAACATACACCTGGTACATCTTCTATCCTGCTAAAGAGGGAAGGAGTCATCCCATTAAAAGGACTCACAGGCTATTACACTCAGAGCCAGGTTACAGGCTCTGATCCAGGTGAGAAGCAATCTTCACCTTTATTTGATTTTATACACAATTATCATAAGGATTTCAACACCAGGGCGAGTTTTCCCTGTTTTCTCTTTGCTTTTTTTGAGGAGCATACTGCATTCAAAGTAAAGAATACCCGAATACCTTACATACCCCTAAAAGAAAACAGCTGGGGAGTAAGTGACTATTATTAAGCGCTACGCACTGGCACTGTTGCATATTGTTTATGTATATAGTGCACCTGTTTGGGCAAGTTTAACAGGACTATATGTCTTCCAAGTGTGACAGGGCTGTCTATACCTCCTGTGGGAAAAAAAAAAAACAGCAATACTAGTACTTGTCTCATATTCTGTTCCCCCTATTTAGAGACCTCTTACCCCTATGAGATGAGCTGGCGGGTTTTGTGAACGGTGCATTGGGATCTATGACTAGTGCGACTGAGCAGTGAGTATGTTCTGAATAGCACGGAGGGATGAGTGGTGTGATGGTGGGTCATGTGTTGTGAGCAATGCTGTGGCTCTACGGTGACCAATAAACACATATATATATATATATGTGGAATACCTAATATTAAGCCTTACCAGCCTCCATAAGTGTACGTACTGTGATTTGTCATGCCATGGCTGAGAGCGCAGAGAGTGGTATTCCGCCAGACTGAGAGGGTATGTATGAATACTGGGCACATACCTGGTATTAGAGGGAAATACTCCACACCATTATTCAAAACTGGTTTAAACATGTACAGAAGTTCATTAATAGTGATGTACCGAACTGTCCGCAGGCGAACAGTTCCTGGCGAAATTAGCGTGTTCGCGTTCGCCGCGGCGGGCGGACACATGTGCAGTTCGATCCGCCCCCTATTCGTCATCATTGGGCAAACTTTGACCCTGTGCCTCTCGGTCAGCAGACACATTCCAGCCAATCAGCAGCACTCCCTCCCTTCCACACCCTCCAACCTCCCTCCCAGCATCCATTTTTGATTCATTCGGAAGATGCATGCTTAGTGAGAGGAGGGAAAGTTTAGCTGCTGCTGATTAGATAGGGAAATTGATAGCTAGGCTAGGGTATTCAGTGTCCACTACAATCCTGAAGGACTCATCTGATCTCTGCAGTAAGGACAGCACCCCAAAAAGCCCTTTTTAGGGCTATAACATCAGGCTGCTTTTTTTTTTTTTCCTGTGTAATGTAATTGCAGGTGCCTGCCTGCCAGCTTCTGTGTGAGGTTCACATTGGATACTGTGCCTACTTGCCCAGTGCCACCACTCATATCTGTTTTAACAATAGGTTAAGCTTTACATTTAAAATATTTTTTTTTTCACTGTAATAGAAGAGCAGTTGCCTGCCTGCCAGCTTCTGTGTGAGGTTCACATTGGATACTGTGCCCACTTGCCCAGTGCCACCACTCATATCTGTTTTAACAATTGGTTAAGCTTTAGATTTAAAATAAATATTTTTTTTCACTGTAATAGAAGAGCAGTTGCCTGCCTGCCAGCTTCTGTGTCAGGTTGGATGCCTTGCCCATTTGCACAGTCAGTGCCACCACTCATATCTGTTTTAACAATTGGTTAAGCTTTAGATTTTAAATAAATAATTTTTTTCACTGTAATAGAAGAGCAGTTGCCTGCCTGCCAGCTTCTGTGTGAGGTTCACATTGGATACTGTGCCCACTTGCCCAGTGCCACTACTCATATCTGTTTTAACAATTGGTTAAGCTTTAGATTTAAAATAAATACATTTTTTTCACTGTAATAGAAGAGCAGTTGCCTGCCTGCCAGCTTCTGTGTCAGGTTGGATGCCTTGCCCATTTGCACAGTCAGTGCCACCACTCATATCTGTTTTAACAATTGGTTAAGCTTTAGATTTTAAATAAATAATTTTTTTCACTGTAATAGAAGAGCAGTTGCCTGCCTGCCAGCTTCTGTGTGAGGTTCACATTGGATACTGTGCCCACTTGCCCAGTGCCACCACTCATATCTGTTTTAACAATTGGTTAAGCTTTAGATTTAAAATAAATAAATAAAAATTCACTGTAATAGAAGAGCAGTTGCCTGCCTGCCAGCTTCTGTGTCAGGTTGGATGCCTTGCCCATTTGCACAGTCAGTGCCACCACTCATATCTGTTTTAACAATTGGTTAAGCTTTAGATTTTAAATAAATAATTTTTTTCACTGTAATAGAAGAGCAGTTGCCTGCCTGCCAGCTTCTGTGTGAGGTTCACATTGGATACTGTGCCCACTTGCCGAGTGCCACCACTCATATCTGTTTTAACAATTGGTTAAGCTTTAGATTTAAAATAAATATTTTTTTTTCACTGTAATAGAAGAGCAGTTGCCTGCCTGCCAGCTTCTGTGTCAGGTTGGATGCCTTGCCCATTTGCACAGTCAGTGCCACCACTCATATCTGTTTTAACAATAGCTTAAGCTTTAGATTTTAAAGAAATCATTTTTTTCACTGTAATAGAAGATCAGTTAGTTGTCTGCAAGCATCTGGGTGTCAGGCCTACTTCAGCGTGTGCTCTACAGACCTGTGCCAGCGTGCTTTGACAGTTGCCAATCATATCTGGTGTCTCTTTAGCGTGCTTTTACATAGAAAAAAGGTTTCCAGTGTAAGCTAATAGCAGACAGTCAGTGTCCTTCAAGCGGCTCTGTCAGGCCTTCCTTCAGCGTGTGTCCTGCACAATCCTGCCAGCGTACTTTGACAGTTGCCACTCATATCTGGTGTCTCTATAGCGTGCTTTTACAACCAAAATTTTGTTTCCACTGTAATAGAAGAGCAGTTGCCTGCCTGCCAGCTTCTGTGTGAGGTTCACATTGGATACTGTGCCTACTTGCCCAGTGCCACCACTCATATCTGTTTTAACAATAGGTTAAGCTTTACATTTAAAATAATTTTTTTTTTCACTGTAATAGAAGAGCAGTTGCCTGCCTGCCAGCTTCTGTGTGAGGTTCACATTGGATACTGTGCCCACTTGCCCAGTGCCACCACTCATATCTGTTTTAACAATTGGTTAAGCTTTAGATTTAAAATAAATAATTTTTTTTCACTGTAATAGAAGAGCAGTTAGTTGTGTGCAAGCATCTGGGTGTCAGGCCTACTTCAGCGTGTGCTCTGCAGACCTGTGCCAGCGTGCTTTGACAGTTGCCACTCATATCTGGTGTCTCTATAGCGTGCTTTTACAACCAACATTTTGTTTCCACTGTAATAGAAGAGCAATTGCCTGCCTGCCAGCTTCTGTGTGAGGTTCACATTGGATACTGTGCCCACTTGCCCAGTGCCACCATTCATATCTGTTTTAACAATTGGTTAAGCTTTAGATTTAAAATAAATAATTTTTTTTCACTGTAATAGAAGAGCAGTTGCCTGCCTGCCAGCTTCTGTGTCAGGTTGGATGCCTTGCCCATTTGCACAGTCAGTGCCACCACTCATATCTGTTTTAACAATAGCTTAAGCTTTAGATTTTAAAGAAATCATTTTTTTTCACTGTAATAGAAGAGCAGTTAGTTGTCTGCAAGCGTCTGGGTGTCAGGCCTACTTCAGCATGTGCTCTGTAGACCTGTTCCAGCGTGCTTTGACAGTTGCCAATCATATTTGGTGTCTCTATAGCGTGCTTTTAAAACCAAAATTTGTTTTTCACTGTTATAGATTGAATAGCAGTTACTTGTCTTCAAGCGGGTGTCTCAGGCCTACAGTGTGTGCTCTGCAGAACTGTTCCAGTGCACATTGCCAATCATATCTGGTGTCTCTATAGCGTGCTTTTAAAACCAAAATTTGTTTTTCACTGTTATAGATTGAATAGCAGTTACTTGTCTTCAAGCGGGTGTCTCAGGCCTACAGTGTGTGCTCTGCAGAACTGTTCCAGTGCACATTGCCAATCATATCTGGTGTCTCTATAGCGTGCTTTTAAAACCAAAATTTGTTTTTCACTGTTATAGATTGAATAGCAGTTACTTGTCTTCAAGCGGGTGTCTCAGGCCTACAGTGTGTGCTCTGCAGAACTGTTCCAGTGCACATTGCCAATCATATCTGGTGTCTCTATAGCGTGCTTTTAAAACCAAAATTTGTTTTTCACTGTTATAGATTGAATAAAATTAAAAAATTCTGGTATTTGAAGAATATATTCAAATCATTCGTTTTCTGCCTACATTTTGACATTCAGTTTTCAATTAGATGTTCAAATAGATGAACAAATAGATGTTCAGTGAATAAACAGCTTAATATGGGGTTGTTGCTTGCTAAAAACAGACAGTTATGCTTTCTTCAGAAAACAATTATTGAACATTTGAAACTCCCATAGAAAGTATGGCTTTCAACTTACTGAGACAAATTAAAATTTCAGCTTTGATGTTCAGCACATTACATGTATTTTTTTCAATATTTCGCTAAAACAAAAAAACAAAAAACGTAAATATAACAAAACTACAACATTTATGCAAAAGGTTGAGGTCCTGCAGTAAAATGTTGATCAGATAAGAAGTTAGGTGGTATTATGTGTGAAAGCGGGTAAGAGAAGAGATTGGCTGGGTCAATGGACAATGGATTTACTGCATGAGTAGGGGGCAACATACCATGCCAACCAGGGTAGGCTGCTTCTGGATACAATGGAAAAGATGGATATGGGAGACCTGCTGGAACAGTATTTGGCACATGGAGAGGTGGCATAATATTAGCACCCTGACTCTCTCCTAGAATTACAGAGAATTCTCCTGGGAACTGAAGGCCATTGCTCAAATTTTGGAGCATATTCATGAGCTCAGGCATGCCAACTTCCTCTCCTGTATCCTCAGAATTCTGATTCCACTGCTCAAAATTTGGGAAACCTGGAGGAGGGAGCCCTTGCTCGGCCATTTGTCTCTCCTCTCGTTCAACATCTGCTAATATGTCAGAGAAAATATCATCTGGGATATCCAAACCTTCTTTATGTTTCTTGGAAGATTTTTTGGGATAAGCTGTCCAGGAAGGATGGCTTGGAAGAAGCAAGATCAGAAGCAGAATAGGATGGTTGTCTTCCAAACCTGGACCTCCCAAAGGACGCAATCTTTGAGGGATGGGTTGGCCGGCAGGTAGAGGCACTAGGAACGCCTCCATGCCATGACTTCTGATGATTGCATATCTCAGCTTCCGATTAAGATAAGAATACAGCCGAGCATATGAAACTGCATCACTTGACGTTCTTTGATTCAGTCGGATCACACACATGTCCTTGGTGCACTCTGGCCAGATACGATCCACATATTCCCAAACAGACTCTTGCAAAATGCATCCTTCGGATGTTAACACTTTTGGTAAATCCTGGCAAAGATGACTGCTATAACCAGACTCTGGCGTGGCTGTAACTTTAAACTGCTTTATAGAGAACATGTGAAGGAATCCCTTCCACACACTTGAGTCTGCTGGATCTGTGAGTCTAGTATCTGGATCATACAATTTCTTGTTCTTCTTTTCAATGCATGAAGAATGTTGATTGCCATTAGTTATATGGTGTTTCCATATTTTCTCTGGTTTCTTGGTAATTACCCATTGGCTTAAGTCAGCATCACCTGGGGGGTTTATCAGCCCTTTGAATATAAGGCAGTCCTGATCTAAAAGGTGGCTCTTGTGTTGGGACGTTCTGTCCCTTTTGTCTGAGATGCAATCCTGCTGAGAATCCTGAGGCTGCCACACAGAATCAGACAGATCCTCTAGGGTCAAGTTCTGATCGGGCACGGTATCAATTTCAATTAACCCCTTGTGTGTCAGCTTTGTCATCTGAATCTGGTATGGCTGTCTTTCCTCTTTCTCGATTAGTTCCAGTGCATGTTTTCTCTTTTGAATTCTCCAGTTGGCCAGCTCCTGTGCAGCCATTTACGTTGCACTCATTAGAACCAAACACTGTGGGGTGATTTCACCAAGGACCACACGACGGAACAGGATCTGATTTTTAGGGTCCTTCAAATTGAAAAGGAGGATCCGGTATTTATTCTTATATCTGCTGTCAGTACACAGGAAAAGTTTAAATATTTCTTGTTCTACGTTCTCTGCAACTCCACGCACCGACTCATCCAATACGTGAAGATCTGGGGTTTCTCTGACTCTCCTCAGTAGTGTATCAAACAGAGTCTGCACTGTGGTAACACGGACATCTTCAGGACATAACTCAACTATTTGCAGATAGGCAGTCTGCAGCTTCTCTTTTTCACCTGTTCTCTTCTTTCTCTTATGCGTATTCTTGTCTATATGCAGGTGGTCTCTTGCCTTTCTTTTAACCAATTCGTTCCTTCCATATGGTTTCAAAAGATCTCTGGCATCATTACTTTCAACGCAAATAACGTCATCATAGTTAGTCTCCTCATTATTCACCGGGAAGAGAGTGTTTGCACTGACTACCCACAGCATGCTCTTGCCATTGCCTACTCCACCTTCAACGACAGGGTGCAAGTCCCAAGGAGAAGGATCATTCACTTTATTCTGTCTTTATTTCACAAGTAGTGCCTGGAACATCCTCATGGGTCACTAGATGTAAATCTGGACTAATGTCAACCCCAGGGTCTGGAAAATCATCAACTTGAAATTTTTCGAATAATCCCAGTGGGCTGCCACATTCTTCCTCCTCTGATGGTATTAAAGTTTGCAGAGATTCACTATGGGGTGGTGTCAAGCATTTTGGAGAACAATTAAGCATCTCCATCCCAATACGTTTCAGATGTCCTATCAGCTCTTCCACCCTATGCGATACTATGGGCAGGCTACCCGTGACGTCATTACTCACGGCCCTATTTCACATGGACACTCTGTGTCAGTGTGTATCATGGTGTCTGTGGACAGGGAACAGTCTCTATTCTGCTCTGTGTCAGTGTGTATCATGGTCTCTGTGGACGGTGAACAGTCTCTATTCTGCTCTGTGTCAGTGTGTATCATGGTCTCTGTGGGCAGGGAACAGTCTCTATTCTGCTCTGTGTCAGTGTGTATCAGGGGTTTTGAGGACAGGTGTCAATCCATATCTGCCAAGTGACCCTATGTAGGAGGAACAGTCCCTATTCTGCTTTGTGTCAGTGTGTATCAGGGGCTTTGAGGACAGGTGTCAATCCATACCTGCCAAGTGACCCTATGTAGGGGGGACAGTCTCTATTCTGCTCTGTGTCAGTGTGTATCATGGTCTCTGTGGACGGTGAACAGTCTCTATTCTGCTCTGTGTCAGTGTGTATCATGGTCTCTGTGGACAGGGAACAGTCTCTATTCTGCTCTGTGTCAGTGTGTATCAGGGGTTTTGAGGACAGGTGTCAATCCATATCTGCTTGGGGAAGCCAGCGAAGCCGGTATGTGAAGTCCCAGTGTCCCATTGTTGAAGGGGTGGGTGGGAGCCGGTGAAGCCGGTATGTAAAGACCCAGTGCCACGTTGTTGAGAGGGAGCCAGCGAGGGGGGGGGGGAAGGGAGGAACAGACCTGTAGGTGCTTTCCATGCCCCTGGCGATACTGTGGGGGGATGGGGGGTACCGTGCAATGCTGCAGACCTCGGCGGTATGACTCTCTGTCACTGTCACTAGTCACCCCCTCACTCACTCTGTCACTAGTCACCCCCTCACTCTAGTCACCCCTTCCCTCCCTTACTCTGTCACTAGTCACCCACTCCCTCCCTCACTCTGTCACTAGTCACCCCCTCCCTCCTTGACTCAGCCTCCAGGTACCCCCTCACTCTGACACCTGTAACCACCTCCCACACTCTTCCACCTGTCACCCTCTCCCTCACACACTCTGTCACCTGTCACATATGCATTCACACTGAAACTATATACAAAAAAGCACATGTAGTTATCCAGACATGCACAAGTGCATTCACACGGACTAAAATACAAACATGCATTGATACACAGGTCTTCACAATATACACATCCAAAGGAATGCTGTATTATATGAGAGTTTTATTTAAAGGGACACTATAGTCACCCAGACCACTTCAGCTCAATGAAGTGGTCTGGGTGCCAGGTCCCTCAGGTTTTAACCCTTCAGATGTGTATATATATATATATATATATATATATATGTGTATATATATATATATATATGTGTATATATATATATATATATATATATATATATATATATATATATATATATATATATATATATATATATATGTGTGTGTATATATTGTTATTGGGTAATTCGGTTGTCTAGCTGTTGGTATTGTATGTGCCATTTAACCATGCTGCTGTGATGCGAGAGATAGTCCAAAATGTAATAGTAGTAGGACTAGCTATGTCCCCTTTGCATGAAGGTGTATCGGACTTAGGAGTGCTGGGCAGGGACAGGTCTTTCCTTCTACTTGACACTGAGGCCCTGCTAGATGCCAAGCGGCTTGAGAGGCTCTATCTATGCGTTGGTGCAAGGGGATTTGGGCCACTGAACGTTGTGGTGGGGTGTCGGCCTCTCAGTGACTTTTAAAGCATAAAAATAGAATGGGAGTGACAGGTGAGGCCCTCTCTATGCCACCATGCGAGGCGACTAATTATGAGATGGGCCGAAGAGCGTAGTACCTCCGAGTATGAGGATGGGTGTTAGCCTCGCGGGACCACTAACCTAAGGCATAGAGGCCTGTGAAATTATTAACTATTGGACTCCTGGTTCCCTGTCAGCCAGTAACAAAGCTAACTAAGGGGAGAAGGGTATGGTGGCGTACAAGAATGTGTAAATTGACGTACCTGCGAAAAGTAAGCCAGTTATGCGGTTTAACTTAAGAAATGGATAGGAGCAGACCTATAGGGGTTAACGTGATAGTTGTAGGAAATGTAGTATGTGACGTAGAATTATAGATATCCTGGTAAACCTACAGGATAAGTAGTGCAGTTAGTTGCAACTATAAGTACTATACATGTGTGAATTGTAAGGGCCGGCTTGTGGACTCAATTGAAACAATCTATAATAGCCTACCTAACTAGCGTAGGGTTGCCCTAAATCCTGAGCACCCTGTAACCTGTAAATAAACATAGTATGAGTAAATTGAAACAAATATCCTATAACCTACAACACATTTTAAAGGAAAAAAAAGCTATTTTAAACCGAAATATATATATATATATATATATATTCAGCAAGAATTATCTTATTTCAACAATTACTAAAAGTCCTAATGATGAATCTAATGGTGTGATAAAGTATGCGAGGAGTTTGTACGTGGTCATAACATATTATACCAATTAGTAATTCCGTCTGAGCCCCTATCTGGCCATTGACCTGGGACCTCTTTGAGGGAAGAAAACAGTAGTGCTGTTTAAGGAACATAAAACGGTCATACAGGCAAGAGAGTATACTATACACTTAAGTAGCATTGAAGTAAGTAGTTAGGAAAGCCACCCGCAGGTGATTTAAGATAAAGGAGTATAACCTTGGTAAATAATTATGATGATACATTAAGTCAGAAATTAGGTAATGTACTATACTGAATTATTGATAGTGTCTCATCCAGACCTGGACTTCCCTGCATATAGAAAGAGATACAAGAAACAGTATTCCTACATTAGAAGTGGAATAGCAGATAACATAGGTGCATAGAGCATAGAATATACTGTGTTGATTCCAGTGAAACGGTATGAGAATTTACCTGCAGGTGATTTAGGTTAAAGAACCGAGACTTAGTAGTATGAGTATAGGAATACACCAGGCGAGCATTAGAGGCGTAAATGAGTGAAGAATTTCTACCTTCATGTAGAAATCATGTTTATTTAGGTGAACCATATAAGGAGACTGATGAGTCGTGTTAATGGATAGTGAAATTGAGGCTGCAACGAATGAGGGGGACCAATACAGGAAGGATAATTCTTAGCTTGGGGAATATGCACATCATATAAGAGAACAATGTTTCATAACATTCAAGCCTAAAAGAAAGGGTGCGGTAGTATGGAATTTAGAGTGTAAGTGATTTACGAAACTGACATTTATTTACAGGATAGGCCTACACCAGAAGAGTGTTTAGAGGCGTATATGTTAGAGAACTGGATGCAGAATTACAATAGTTAAACCATACATAGAGTATCACAATATATATAAACATACACATAGTTGGGTTACCTATATCCATAGTATTATGATAAACAGCTATTTATTTAGAAAAGTGACATGTAATTAATGCAGCAATCAACCTTATATTCTGAAATACCGCTAGAAGTCAGTATTCCGTTTGTATAACCATAGAGCATTGTGCAGACTAGTTACGGATGAATTAGCAAAACCGTGCGGTTAAATATACAAATTTTTCACGAAATGCTCTATTCAACCATAGGGCTTTCGTGCTGACTGTTATACAAATGTGTGTGTGCATAAATTACTTTCTCAATATCCCCTTAAAGTGATATTTATGTGTACTTTTGAGTCCTCTACCAAAGAACTAAGAGTATGAGGTTTCAGCACAGTATATTAGCCATGCAGATTTTACATGTCCCATCTGGAATCTGCTGAAGCCACTCTCCCTAATTGGGGTACCAGGTGAGTGCTTCTATCACCAGTAGGATTACTACTGCCTTCCCTTTCTACTTCCTTTCTCGCTCTTCTTTCAACCTTTGGTATTTGTCCAACTCTCATGCTCCTTCATGTTATGGTCACATCCAACACCTCTGTAATCTTGTGTTCCTTGTCTAACATCATAATGTTTGGTTGTTTATCAAGAAGTTGCTGGTCTGCCTCGATCTATAAGTACCACAGGATCTTGGCCCTGTCATTCTCAACTACACTTTGTGGCACCTCCCATGTGGACTTAGGCAGGTCCAGTCCATATTCTGTGCAGTTGTTTCAGTATACAATCCCAGCAACTTGGTTGTGCCTCTCAATGTAAGCTGTCCCTACCAAGAGGCTAAAAGGTCTCATTGCATGGTCCACACTTATGTCCTATCTGGTGCAGAAGATCCCCAATTCTATTGATCTGGTTCTGATCTGCTTGATGTTCATGCACCATTGTTAGTTTCTATATCCAGTAGTTGTGTATCATGTCATGGTGCTAACCAACTCTTTATGTTGGTTACTCGTTGTTGGATATCTCTGCTGTGATGGTTACTGGTTCCTAAGGAGCATGCAATGGTCAGCTTTCACATCTAGAACCCAGTGGGTCTTGGTGCTTCTTTCTACAAGATGTTGTTCCAGTATATCCAGTCTCAGCTCTGGGTGGATTTGTTGAGGGAACTCTCAATGTTCTGATGAAATCTATTTATTACTCAAAATGAGTTTCTATCTCCATCCCAAAGCACAACAGAAAACTGTTAGGTCCTACTAGTCAATTAATAAATTGTGAGAGTGCACATTAATAAATTGTGGGAGTGCACATCACTCAAATAATAGGAATTACCATTTCCAAGTTCACAACACCTCTACGTGCATTGATTATTTATTGTTTTCCTATTTTAATTTACCCCTACTCAAACTAAACTTTAAGGTAGCCCACAAGCAAAGTTTGAACCACATTGCCTATGGTAATCTAACATGGCCATAAGGCCAATTGATGAGGCCATTTGGTAATGTATATATAAAATCTCTTGCCACTGTAGACCCTACTTTCACTTGAGACATCCAGAGAAGTCCACAGTTTGGCTCACACATTTAATGTCTTCTGTCCATAGACAACACTGCATCCCAAGACCCATGTGAACCTTTGAGACATGAATGTCTGCCCCTCTCTACTCCATCTATGTGATCTATAATATGCTGGTACACACAATTGATCAGCAAAAATTCAGAAAATCTCTTTGCTTTATTTTCATTATTATTACAATTAGGGAAATTTTAATGAAAGAATGCAGAAATTTCACGATGACTGGACATCCACTGAAAATGTATCATGGAGGAGTTTATTAGACTAAGTATAAGGGTAGCAGGAATGATGTGGACAATGCACACAAGAAGGTATTTATTGGAAAGTTTGCAAAATAGCATATTTATTATTGTGTTGTTATTCTATATGTTTATACATGTTTATATTATTATTTTCATTATTCTGAACATATAGGTTGGATTTTTATGTCAAACTAGTTCTAATTTATCATCTAATAAGTAGTAAGTAACCTCAGTATGATCAATAAAGCATGCTTATCAAATAATGGTTGGTCTTACAAGCTACTCTCGTTCCCTCTGCATTGATTTCACACTTTCTATCCTGTTAAGAGTTTACCATTTACTTTAACAGTGACTTTTCTGTTACATTGTCATCTGCACTTAATCTACTTTACAAGATTTTAAAGCTTACTTCAGTATTGTTGTTTTGGTAGCAGCTGTGACAGAGAAGTGATATTGAAAGTGAGAGCTATTTTATTAGGCAATGTGTCTACCTCGTTTTTTCAAAATAATAAAAATAAAACAAAATTGCAAAAATAAATGAATTGTGAAACAATTACATGAATGCATATATATTGACAAGATGGTACAACTGATGAACATATACACTATATATATATATATATATATATATATATACAGGGAGTGCAGAATTATTAGGCAAATGAGTATTTTGACCACATCATCCTCTTTATGCATGTTGTCTTACTCCAAGCTGTATAGGCTTGAAAGCCTACTACCAATTAAGCATATTAGGTGATGTGCATCTCTGTAATGAGAAGGGGTGTGGTCTAATGACATCAACACCCTATATCAGGTGTGCATAATTATTAGGCAACTTCCTTTCCTTTGGCAAAATGGGTCAAAAGAAGGACTTGACAGGCTCAGAAAAGTCAAAAATAGTGAGATATCTTGCAGAGGGATGCAGCACTCTTAAAATTGCAAAGCTTCTGAAGCGTGATCATCGAACAATCAAGCGTTTCATTCAAAATAGTCAACAGGGTCACAAGAAGCGTGTGGAGAAACCAAGGCGCAAAATAACTGCCCATGAACTGAGAAAAGTCAAGCGTGCAGCTGCCAAGATGCCACTTGCCACCAGTTTGGCCATATTTCAGAGCTGCAACATCACTGGAGTGCCCAAAAGCACAAGGTGTGCAATACTCAGAGACATGGCCAAGGTAAGAAAGGCTGAAAGACGACCACCACTGAACAAGACACACAAGCTGAAACGTCAAGACTGGGCCAAGAAATATCTCAAGACTGATTTTTCTAAGGTTTTATGGACTGATGAAATGAGAGTGAGTCTTGATGGGCCAGATGGATGGATTGGTAAAGGGCAGAGAGCTCCAGTCCGACTCAGACGCCAGCAAGGTGGAGGTGGAGTACTGGTTTGGGCTGGTATCATCAAAGATGAGCTTGTGGGGCCTTTTCGGGTTGAGGATGGAGTCAAGCTCAACTTCCAGTCCTACTGCCAGTTTCTGGAAGACACCTTCTTCAAGCAGTGGTACAGGAAGAAGTCTGCATCCTTCAAAAACATGATTTTCATGCAGGACAATGCTCCATCACACGCGTCCAAGTACTCCACAGCGTGGCTGGCAAGAAAGGGTATAAAAGAAGAAAATCTAATGACATGGCCTCCTTGTTCACCTGATCTGAACCCCATTGAGAACCTGTGGTCCATCATCAAATGTGAGATTTACAAGGAGGGAAAACAGTACACCTCTCTGAACAGTGTCTGGGAGGCTGTGGTTGCTGCTGCACGCAATGTTGATGGTGAACAGATCAAAACACTGACAGAATCCATGGATGGCAGGCTTTTGAGTGTCCTTGCAAAGAAAGGTGGCTATATTGGTCACTGATTTGTTTTTGTTATGTTTTTGAATGTCAGAAATGTATATTTGTGAATGTTGAGATGTTATATTGGTTTCACTGGTAAAAATAAATAATTGAAATGGGTATATATTTGTTTTTTGTTAAGTTGCCTAATAATTATGCACAGTAATAGTCACCTGCACACACAGATATCCCCCTAAAATAGCTATAACTAAAAACAAACTAAAAACTACTTCCAAAAATATTCAGCTTTGATATTAATGAGTTTTTTGGGTTCATTGAGAACATGGTTGTTGTTCAATAATAAAATTAATCCTCAGAAATACAACTTGCCTAATAATTCTGCACTCCCTGTGTGTATATATATATATATATATATATATATGTATATATATATATATATATATATATATATATATATGAGAGAGAGATGTGGCTTTAAGAGTAGAGCATTTAAAATTAATTAAAAAAAATATAATTATTATTTTCCCTATAGATGAACTATTGTGTTTCAAACCAATAATGTATAAACTAGTGTAAAAGTGCTTATTTAGTTAAAAACACAAGATACCTCTAGAATGTAAGCTCACTGAGCCCCTCTGTTCCTGTGCGTCCGACTTGTCTCGTTAAAATTACATGTCTGTTAGTCCACCCATTGTATAGCGCTACGGAATTTGCTGGCGCTATATAAATATTAAAATAATTATTTTTTATATATTCTTTATTTTTGCTGTGCTCAGAATATACAGACCATCTTGCAGTGCCACAACAGCAGATGCAAGCATAACAACATACATAGTTGGACAATTGCATGGCAAATGACAATCCAGCACATTTTTTGTGGCACCCAACACCATGTTAGGACAAAACCAGTTAGAGCTTGAGAACTGCACATCTAGAAATAGACGAAAGTACTAGCTACAGAGAAAAAAAAGATGGCACTCAAACATCAAAGATTCAAGGAATGTATGTACCAATGTATGTGTAACCCTAACAGTGTACACAAACAATACATAATATATGTATATTATATATATATAGTCTAAGTGTATATATATTATCCAAGTATATGTTATTTTATATTACACTGTATTTTAATTTATTACAGGCAGCAGGGGCAGTACCTGTCATTCCAGGCACTCCCCTGGCTATTCTGTCCATGTGATCGTGAGGTCCTCACAAGGACATATGGATTGTTGCCTGTCTCTCATGGCTTGTGAGCGTTTAGGTTTTTATCTCAAGATGGTGGTATTAGTGTTTATGTACCTCAGCCAAGGTTCCCAAGTGGAGGAGTACAATAAGATTTACAACAGGCCCTCCCCTGTTATGGCGTTCATTTCCCTCACTCTCCTCCTCCAATAAGATTGTATGGCCAAACATTGCCACCATATGTGTGCTGTTGTCCCCCCTGGTTGTCCACATCTCCAGCACGTATCAGACTTGTGTAGGAAGATATGTTGTACTTTAGCTGGCGAGTAGTGCCAACGGGAATTTCTCTTATAATTGCTTTCCTGTATAGAGTTGCTTACTGAGGACCTGTGTATGCCTTGGAATATAGTAACCCAACCCATCATATTGATGTTAAATTCCCTATTCCAGATTAAGTGTATTGAGGTATTTGTCACTTGAGCTCTTCTTGTAGCATCCTGTAAAATATTGCTGAGTGTTTTCGTCTTAAGGTTTAGGATTCACAGTATATTTCATATGTTGTAAGTTTGCGGGACCCTTTGAGCAGTGGGTTTGTGGAACGTATGTAGTGGTTCAGTTGCGCGTACTTAAATGCTTGCAATGTTGTAGGGTGTTCCGTCCCAGTAAGAGACCTAAGTGGTTTAACTGAACTGCCCTCAAGAATAATGTGCAGTCTTAGATAGGCTGGAACATTGGGTTTCCTGTCAGTGGAAATAGGGGAGATGCGTATGGGAATATCTGTTTCGTGAGCTTCCAGATGCGGAGCGTGGGGACAATGGTGGGGTGATGAGACTGTTGAGGGGAGAGTAATGTTTGTCTGGTTTTATGCCACGGGATCCTGTGGATTGGGGTTCGGAAGAAGGAGTTTTCCAATTCTACCAGTTGTGCCTTTGGGTGTGGGTTGGCTCATTCATATATCCTAGTGAGCATGATCGCTTTATGGTAAAGGCCTATGTGTGGCATTCTCAGTCCGCCTTGGCTTTTGGGTCTCGTAAGTATATTAAAAGCGATCCTAGGGTGCTTGTTTGCCCATATAAATTTGGTGAATATGTGTTTGAGTCTGGTGAAGAATAATTTGTGGATCTGAATTGGAAGAGTCTGTAGGAGGTACAGCAGTTTCGGGAGAGTGTTCATTTTTAAAATGTTAATGCGACACAGCTATTCAAATTGGGACTTGTGCCACTTGGCCAAGTCCGTTTCTATCTTGTGGAGGAGTGGGACGAAATGTATGGTATAAGTGTCAGTGAGGTTGCGTGGTAGGGGAATTCCCAAATATGTAATGTCTTTTGCTGCCCACGTGAAGGCGTACATCAAAATTTATGGTAAAAGTGTCTGAGATCGTTGGTCTATTTCTAGGGCTAGAATCTCACTTTTGGTGAAATTGACATAGAAATTTGAAACATTAAAAGGGGGGTCGTGGATCTCATAGGAAATGTCAGCGTAAAAAGAAGATCATCAGCGAATGCTAATATCTTGTATTCCTTGTCTCCAGCCTGGAAACCTGCAATGCCCCCATTGTCCCGTATTCCATGAAGGAATGGTTCCATCGTTAGGATGAACAGGAGAGGTGATAGGGGGCACCCCTGTCTCGTGCTGTTCTGGATTTTCACTGAGGCTGACAGTTGTCCATTAATTTTGCGTTTAACTGTGGGGTTGGAGTAAATAACATTAAGCCAGTTTGCCCAGTTGGGCCCGAAGCCCATTGCCTGCAACGTGGTTTTCAGTAGGGACCAGTCTACTCTGTTGAATGCTTTTTCAGCATCGACCGAGAGCAAAAGACTAGGTAGGGAGTATGAACTTGATAGGTGGATGAGATTAAGAAGCTTTGTCGTGTTGTGTTTAGCTTCACGTTCTGGGATGAAGCCTTGGTCTGAGTGTACCAGTTTTGTCAACAGGGGGCATAGACGGTTTGCGAGTATTTTAGTGAAGATCTTGAGATCTAAATTAATCAAGGAAATTGGGCGATAACTGCCACAACTGGAGAGGGGTCTTTCCCCTGTTTTGGTAGTAACATATTATGGGCTTCGAGGTCGGTAGTACCAGGGTGTCAGTAAGGGAGTTAAAGGCCTTTAAAAAGGGGTCTGGTAGTACTTCCATAAATGTTTTATAATATTTGACCGTAAAACCACCTGGACCTGGACTTTTTCTCAGGGGTAGGGAGCCTACAACTTTGGTTAAGTCTTCTTTCATCAAGGGGCAGTCTAGGGTTTGCAACATATCACTGGGGATTTTATTATGCAACCTTGTGGATAGGAAGTGTTCTATGTCTGTCACCGAAGGGGGTGAGCTCCTCAGGTTGTATAGTTTCGAGTAGAATTTATGAAAAGCCTCTGTCTGGGTGTTTAACTTTGGCTATGAATGTTGTTTTTCTGCTTTGCAGAGGCTAAAAGGCGTCCACATTTGCCTCCTGAGTAGAAGTAGGAGTGTTTTGTACGGAGCAGTTTGTGGTTGACTTGTGTGTTTAAGAGCTGTTGTAGTTCCTTTTGCTTCGCCAGCACGGCCTTGTAAGTCAGAAAGGAGTCCCTGTGGTGATGGGCTGCCTCCAAAGTCAGTATGTCCTCTGTAAGGGATTTTATTAGACCTTCCCTGATGTTTTGTTTGTTTGGATGCGATAGCTATGATTAATCCCCTAAGTACACATTTGTGCGCCTCCCAAGTTATCGGAGGCGAAATAGATGGAGAGGTGTTTTCGTCAAAGTAACATTGGATTGAGCTCTGGAGTTGTTTGATTACAGTCTGGTCATTTAATAACAGGTCATTCAGTTTCCATTGGAACGTTTTTAAGGGTATGGAGGGGATTTTAACGGCAAGAGACAGGGGCGCATGGTCAGACAATGAGATAGGGCCATAGGAGCATGATGTTACTAAGTGTAGAAACCTGTGTGGTAAAAAGAACATATCTAACCGTGAATATGTGCGTGTCGCTGGGGAGTAGTAGGAGTCTTCAAGTGCTCTTATGGTGTCAATTCGGAATGCTATAACGGTTTCTGCTCCCCAAGGTTGTATTATATTAGGAGTGTCCGCAGTTGTCGCCCTTTGGCGCCTGGGGATGTAATACATTACTAGAGGGGGATGTGTGGAATCACGGGCTACCCCTATACGGAGTGGTTTCTCAACCTCTGTCTATGTAGCTGTTGCATAGCCTTGGGCATAGGCGCAGGCGTAGCACACAGTGCCTATTATGTCTTTCTAATGTACACTTATTGACCCATAGGTATAAACAAAGACTTTTGGGTGGATATCATGTTTGTGCATTGTGTAGTAGGTTGTCCTACTCCCCCTGGGGCTGCACCAGCCCAGTGTGCTTAGTCATCCACCGGTCCCGTGGGTACCCATAGTAAATATGGTGTTTTGTGTAAGACTTGGGGTCTGGTAGGTTTATCAAAAAAACTCTAGTTGTTGTAACTAGGGACATATAACATAACCAGGATATTCCATATTACCCGCTCTTGCGAGGGTCTTCTGTAGCTTCCAAGTGTCTCTCATGTTGTGTTTAGTCATAGAAAGTCTTGGTTAGTGGGAGAGGCATTGTCCCTGTAGCAGTGTCCGCCCGTATAGCCATGATAGCCCTTGATTATCCAAGAATGCGCGGTTAGCCGCGATGTGGGTCTCCAGCATTACTCACATGACTCTCTTGGTCTGTCCACATAAATAATATCTTGGTTTGTGGGTGAAAGTGGTATCATCCTTGTGGTGTGGTCTGTGAGTAGGCAGGGAGATCTAGCGATTTACTGTCACCTTGTCAATGGAGGTCTCGCCTCGGTGTTTAAAGTGGCCTCCATGGCATCCGTGCATCTTTTCTTCATCTCCTGTTACCAGTCACTGACGTGTGTCATGGGAAGGTCCAGAGCCCACTGGAACACTGCAACATCTTGTATAGTATGGATGCTGTGCAGGTTTCCTTTAAATGTGGCGTTTAGTATGAATGGGAATCCCCATCTGTATCTGATGTATCTTACCCTCAGTTGGTCTGTGATGGGTTTTAGAGATTGCCTGGCTTGCAACGTGAGCCATGATAGGTCTAGATAGACGTTAATTGGGTCATTATGTAACAGCAATGGTTGAGTTGAATTACGAAGAGCTGCCAGAATAGCCTCTTTGCACCTGTAATATTGAAGCCTGCATGTTATATCTCTGGATCTGTTAGTTGAGAGGCCTCTGGGTCGCAAAGCTCTGTGGGCCCTGTCCAGCAGTATAGGTGAATCAGGTGCTCTGTCCAAAATTAAATTAAGAGTTCAGTGAGCACTTTGGGGATGTCCTCTTGATCTCTTTCAGGGAGTCCTCTTATCCTGAGGTTATTTCTTCTCCCCCATTATCCAAATTATCCATAGTGTTGCATAGCTTCCAGCAGGGAAGTGTGGGCTTTCAAAGTATCCTGGAGGGATTGCATTTGTGTGTGTATCACATCCTTGTCATCCTCCAGTGCCCCTATTCTGTCTCCCATTTGACTGATGTCGATGCCAATGGTGTCTAGCTTGCCCTGGAAAGACATCTCTAGGTTACCTATCATATTTGCCAGGTCTTGTTTAGATGGCATATTGTGGAGAAGATCCCTCACCTCCATTTCAGCAGGCGTGCTGGACGTTTCCGAATCTCCCGGACTTGATGGCGGCGTGGTGGGGTAAGGCGAGTTCGACGCCATATTTGGGCCAAGCAGCCCGGATTGCTCCACGGTGTCGTGGAAAGATTTGCGTCTTGCCAGATGTGTGAGGAGTAGATGCAGAACTGTCCCATGGTGAGTTTTTTTCGTCCGATGTGCGCGGATTCAGATATGTGGAGCTCGTTTAGGTTGCAGCCATTCTGTTCCGTGGTCTGCTCCGCCCCTCCAAACCACTTTCTTTGTTCATTGTGGGAGACTGAATAAAGTGCTGGTACTGGATCAGAGGTTCTAGAAGGTGTGAACAGCCAGGCTGGGTAGGAGCTTTCCAGAAAAGCTCTTAAACACAAGGCTGGAAAGATGAAGGGTGTGTCTAGATTCCAGCGATAGCCTGTTTAGTTCTTTTAACATTGTAGCACAAAGCGGCAGAAAGTTATACAATGTAAGTTTATGAAGGGGGATTTGTGGTGCAGGTGCATTTACTACATCCCCATAATCAATGACTGGCATTAGTAATTGCTGTACAATCTGTTGATTTAATGTGGGTCTTAATCAGTATATGTTTCTGTGCAGGGCAGTTGTAGATAAAGTTTTGATGAAAGATTTTCTATGTGTAGGTCAAAAGGTAAATTGGGGTCTAGCAACATACCCAAGTACTATAACTACTAAGTGCCCTCAATCTTAGACTTGTTGGAGTTTACACCAAGTATTTATGATTTTCAAGGTAGGACTGCAAAGGGTAGTGGGCACCCTGAGGGGTATGGGAATAACAGGTCAACCTGTTGGTTAGAGAGATTCAGGCTTCAATGTGGTGTGACCCCTAACCAAAGGAGGATGCAGGGGGGAGGTGGGGGAAGGGGAGAAAGACAGGTGTAGAGCTAAACGCCTATTACTTAGGACAGTGTCCCCTTCTGTAAGGCACTGAGGCAGGCGAAAATCTGTGTGCCGTATTGTATAGCGAGTAGCGAGAATAAAAAATGGAGTTATAACCAAATTGAATAAAACTGTTCCTTATCAAACAAAAGAGTTAAAAGCAATTCAATGAGCCCTAACTGCATGACATGCATTCAGTTATGAGTCAGGTTCCTTGGTGTGGGTCCACATGACCCCGAGGGGTAAAAGGGACGATGTGCGAGGGGTCTCAAACATGGAAACCAGCTTGGATGTTTGAAACCTCGGTGGGGCCCTTCAGTTCCTACATTCCCAATAGGGCAGCAGATTCAGCAAGCAGGGTGAGCCTGTGTGTTGATCTGTTGTGTCACCACCAGTGACCTGGGAGCCATCCAACTGTTTATCACTCCAGCTGACCTCAGTTGGCATGTGATCGAAGCGAGGGATCTGCACCATTGAAGTGTGGATTGAGTGAGGTCCTGAAAGAAGTTGAGGTTAGACCCCTCAAAAGAGTAAGGTATCTTGTCCCAAAGAGCCAACATGAGGACCCTCTTTTCATGCTCAAGGGTGCATCGGACAATGACGTCTCAGTTGCCAGAGGTAGGTAGGCGAAAGATCCCATCGTGGGAGAACCTTTTGGCCTGGTTTGGCGGTAAGATGGAGGCTACCAGGCATCCCACATAGTGAGGAAGCTCATCTTGTGTGATGTCAGTGGGTATGCCTCTGATTTAATGTGGATTCGCCAAGACCGGTCATCAAGGGCCGCAGAGTATGTGGAGTGGCCTGCTGTTGGGCCTGCATGGCGTGTACTGAAGTCTTAAGGGAAGATACTTCTTGTCTATGCTCTGCAATGTCTCCTTGGGAAGCCCTGACTGTCATTGACCACCTGCATGTTGGCCTTCAGAAGTGCCACGTCTGCTGCCAGCAGTTTATTGATATCCACCAACAATTTTAAATATCTTCCTTGGTGGAAGGGGTTTTGCCATCAGGACCCTATGTGGGAGTCTGCTCAGCATGTAGCGGTTTGGGGATTTCTGTATGTGTGTGGCCTTGGGGTGGGGCAAGGGTCTCCTGGCGCTCTGGCACTGCCATTTTGGTCTGGGTCTGCCTTTTAAGCAGCTCACCAATATCCCTAGTTCCCTAGATCGCCGTCCCATAACTGCACGTGCCTCATGGGGGAGTTCCAGTGACGGCTTTCCATGCGGTGACAGGTTCAGGGTCGGGTAGCAGGCCCCAGATCTCCGCATTTGCCGCTTTTTATCTTGGGGGTCTAGAAAAATGGCATATGGCATGCGGTGAGGTGCCCTCTGGTTACTCTCACTCGATATTTGAGCTTGCAGGTACAGGGACCCGATATATTTCATTCTTTTATGTTTTTTTCCCCCCTGAGCTGCGGGATATGGCGTCAGCTCTGTCTCAAGGTTAGGCTCTGCCCCCCAGCCACAAAGAGTTTTAACTATGTTTTATAGTGAAAGTAACATCTTAAGCTATATTGCACTTATTCATATTTAAAATTATTTTGCCTATGGCATTTATTTAGCAAATACACTCTTCTGTCTGTTTCTTTATACTGGTTCAGACAGTGGAGGCAACAAAAAAAAAAACAACAACAAAAAACAAACAAACAGGCAATTAGAGATTTTTTTTAATTGTTTGAAATAAATGTCTTTGCATATTTTATATTGTATGAGAATTACTTAGATTTAGATACATTTATAAAACATTGGAATGTTCCTGGGATTTTTAGAACATCTTCCTTGATGATGTAAACTGTTGTCTTCCTGAAAGGGTCATTAATATTATAAAACTCACTGTACACACGTATTAGTCAAATTTCAAGCACAGTTTCAAAACCCATCCTCACTCGGCAAGAAACATGACACTAGATTTTGAAATTAGCATGTTGGTGAAGTTTCTGTATAATTCGCAGTGGCAAAGTTGGAGTCATTAACAAGGATTAAATGGCAAACATTTTATCCTATTCAATATACATTTTTATTATTGTTTGTAAGAGGAGGATAAAATAGCACAATACTTTGCTTTTACTGTTACACTGGCTAAATGAAAGTGAATGAAATATAGGTTTGCACATTTCATTTAGCAAAAAGGTACCAAGAACTCATGCCATTTGGAAATGCAGCAAGTAATAAAGAACCGCAGAAGGCAAGAGATGAATTCTTCGGTAAATCAGTAATAGACCTAAAGGGCATATGCCTGTAGGGAATATATTGGCATAAAAGAGCTTTAAGAGAGGCCATTCATGCTGACAAAGGGAGATTTCAATTGCTCCCTTTACAATAGCTTGAAAGGATGGGCTCGGGGCGTTCTGAAACAAAGTGGAAATCATACTGTTATGAACAGCTCTAATAAGCTTTTAACTATTTTTACATTATAGCATTACCTCTAACTTTTTCTTTATACAGAAAAAGATTTAGACCTACATTAAAGTGTGATTTATTCTTTTCCATGGCGAATTTGAAAAGAAGTAGAAAATAAAACAAAACTCAAAGACAGCAATTCCGACATAAAGAGAGGATAAAAAGTAATAAATCAAGAATACACTTGAATGAATGATCAGATTAATAGCAGAATGAAAGCATTGAATGCTACTTTTTTATACAGCTAAATCAGTAATGGGACCAGGATTTGTTTTGGAATATTTTATTATAATAATTATTTTCAATTAAAACATCTCAAAACTTATAATTAACTTTGTGCATGAATTCATGCAAATTCAGATTTGAATTCTTCTATGGTAAAAAAAAAAAAAAAAAAAAAAAAGCTAAACTGAAAATCAGTGGAACTCACTAGCAATGCTCTTAAGATCATGAATTAGTGTTTTAAATCTGTAACTTTCATATTGTATTAAAATTATACATTGCAAAGGTTTATTATATTAAGATATAAGTTGAATATTAAATAATACTTATTTATCTGGAGGCCTGTTGGCTGGTTGTGAAAAAGAACAAAGAATGGTTACTTAATTTGGGAAAGAATGAGAAATATCAATTTAAATTCATAGGGACAGCATATATATTGCTCAAAGCATCATCTTCAAAGTTGGTTATTAAAAATAGCTCAGATATACATTGATTCAAAGGTACCTACATAGATAAGTAAGACTCACCCTTTTAACCTTCACAAGGTGGGGGAAGGAACATTAACCCCTTAAGGATGGAGGCAATTGTACACATTCTGATCAAAATAAAATCAAAATAAAACCTGGAATTTGTCTATGTTTGCTCAACCATAATTCATCTCTTTCATATTTCCCATATTTCACAATTTATCTCTATGAGAAGATGTTAATTAGCCAGTGCGGCATTTGGCAACATATTCAAATTTCACCCAGATCGGTTCAGGGGTTCTCAAAAACCATGGAAGTCCTTTGTGACCGGTTCACCATGGGTGGGCTGCCCAAAATAGTTCCACAAGTTTGGGTGGTTTTGCCGGTCACTTTAGAAAAAGGAGAAAAACTAACAAAAGTACCGAATGGATTCCCCTGGCTCCTAGCAACGATTGTTCCCCTCATTCGTATGCACAAACTTACCGAATAGCGCTCTTCTAGCTAATCGTTACATATAGATCCAGCGTTCGTGTGTTTGAGACCGGTGTTCGGGAAGTCGAGTGTCCGATTTTAGTTCCAGACACTCGACGACCAAGTCCCGCTGCCTTTGTTCATATGAAAAAATATGGCCGCGGTTTTCTCAGCCACGTGGTGTTCGGTAGTACGAACGCTGGCCGCACACGTAGAGGGTTTAATTGACGCTGGCTTTGAAGTTAAATGAGCCAGGGGGTGGTCTTTGTTTGGTAGTTCCATCTACCGAAGGGAAACATGAAGAAATACCGAATAAAAGGGTAATTTCTTCACAAGCAGGATTAAAGTGGCAGCAGAGGTTGACAAACTCTAGGCTGCTGTCCATGACGCCATGAAACACTTTTATAAAATGTGGTATCCTTGGATTTTAAAATATGGGTCTCTTGACTGAAAGGTTTATGTTGGCGAGATGCCCTAATATTTACTCTTGCATTCCTTTCACCTACCTTCCTCCCTCACCCTATCTCCCTTCTTTCTGAATCTTGTATTTATTATCTCTATGATATACTTTTTCCCCCCCTCTTCCTTTAGACTTCTGTTAATTTCCCATATATTATTTGTCTTAAATACTGTAAGCCACAAAGTTGGACTAGTTTACAGCAGTGCTCACTTTTTACAACATTCTATTACATCAATTTTATAACAACGTGTCCACTGAGATGTAATACGTATGGTTTCCAATGATGAAGAGCTGCATTGCATGTATATATATATAGGTATATGGTCATGCATTAACTGTCCCTTAATGGTTAAGTTTGTGGGGATGCTATCCACCCCCACCTCTGAAAAGCTGGGTATATACTCTATAAAAACTCCCTAATGCAAACGTGCAAGGCATAAGGGTAGCCCAAAGCTTTGTCAGAGATGTTTCTGTATTACAGACATGCACCCACCCAAAACCAACTAGATACACATTTGTTATGGAAGATGCTTGATCTATTTAGTTATACCAACTTGTGTCCTGCAAGCTGTTCTCATTGCTAAAATTATATTTAATAAGCTTTAACAATCTTATTTTCCACATAAGACGCACATTAATGCTTTCGAGAATTGTGTTATATGCTGCATGATAAAATTTAATTTTGTTTGCCATTACAAAATTTTTATATGGTTACCATATAACTCTAGGAAATTGAAAATCTATAAATAAAGAATATATATAAAAAAAAAAAAATACCCTTGTATCCACTAAGTGTTCATGCTATTTGGGTAACTCTGAGCCAGGATAAAGCCGCATATATTAATCAGGAATCTTACAAATATAGGATTTATAGTGATGTTGCGAACATGAAATTTTCCGTTCGCGAACGGCGAACGCGAACTTCCGCAAATGTTCGCGAACCGCCATAGACTTCAATAGCAGGTGAATTTTCTGGCCACAATAATGATGGGCCCCCACCCACCTGAGCGGTGGGTGGGGGCCCTAAACAAGAATAATTTTAAATAAGAAACATTAGGTCCCCCCCCTGGCCCCCACCCCTGAGCTGCGGGTGGGGGCCCTAAATACCAATAGGGTGGTGACCTATTGTCCTCCCCCTCGGCCCCCACCCCTGAGCAGCGGGTGGGGGCCCTAAATACCAATAGGTTATTATGGTTTTTTATTTGGCCTTTTTTGGGGCTGAAAAAAGAAGATTTTGGAAGAAAGAAAACATTGAATGGTAAGTTATTATTTTTTTTACAGGTTCTTAGTTAAATGTCCCCCCTCATTATTTTTAGGGTGAGGGGGGGTATGTAGGGGGATCATTTTTTGGGGAGGCGGGGAGGGGGTGACTAGGTGTTTGGGGACCCCTAGTCACCTGGGGGGGACATTTTTTTTAGGGCCCCCATGCACCGCTTGGGGATGGGGGCCGGGGGGAGGACAATAGGTCCCCCCCTATTGGTATTTAGGGCCCCCACCCACCGCTCAGGGGTGGGGGCCGGGGGGAGGACAATAGGCCCCCCTATTGGTATTTAGGGCCCCCACCCGACGCTCGGGGGTGGGGGGAGGACAGTAGGTTCCCCCCTATTGGTATTTAGGGCCCCCACCCACCGCTCAGGAGTGGGGGCCGGGGGGGAGGAAATTAGGTCCCCCCTATTGGTATTTAGGGCCCCCACCCGCCGCTCAGCGGTGGGTCCGGGGGAGGACAATAGGTCCCCCCCTATTGGTATTTAAGGCCCCCACCCGCCGCTAAGGGGTGGGGGCCGGGGTGAAGGACAATAGGTCCCCCCCATTGGTATTTAGGGCCTCCACCCGCCGGTCAGAGGGGGGGCCAGGGGGGAGGACATTAGGCCCCCCCTATTGGTATTTAGGGCCCCCACCTGCTGCTCAGGGGTGGGGGCCAGGAGGGAGGACAATAGGTCCCCCCTATTGGTATTTAGGGCCCCTACCCGCTGCTCAGGGGTGGGGGCTAGGGGGAGGACATTAGGTCCCCCCCAATTTGTGTTTAGGGCCCCCACCCACCGCTCAGGGGTGGCGGCCAGAGGGGAGGACAATAGGGCCTCCCCCCTTTTTTACTTTAGGGCCCCCACCCGCTCAGGCTGCTCACTGTTTACTAGACATGCCCTTACTCGCGGTATTGCGAGTAGGGGCACAATTTACTAATACTAAGTAATTTTTTCTTAGTATTAGTAAATTTGGCTGAAAGACCCAAAAAAAATAATACAAAAAAAATAAAAAATGAATGCAGCTTCAGAATTAATTTAAATTGTATGCTGTCAAGGAGGTGGGAGGGTCTGGGAGGGAGGGTCTGCTGCTGATTGGCTGGAATGTGTCTGCTGATTGTGAGGTACAGGGTCAAAGTTTCCTCAATGATGACGAATAGGGGGCGGACCGAACATCGCATATGTTCGCCATCCGTGGTGAACGCGAACACGCGATGTTCGCCAGGAACTATTCGCCAGCGAACCGTTCGGGACATCACTAATGATTTAGTATTTGTTCAAAGTATTGTTAAATTATGACCTACTTGGAGTTAGAATTAAATTCAATAATCACTCATCCAGAGGTATGGGTGCACCTGCTGACTTTTGTTATCCTAAAATGTGCTGATTACTTGTGGGCTAGGTCAGGTCCAGAAGCAAATTATGATGCATTAAGGAACATGTGTCAAGAGATTGCCAGTCAGATACAGAAATTGCTACAGTTGAATCATATTGTAATCTAAACAGATTGTTGCAAATCTTTATATGTGCTCACCTAATAACATATTGATGACAGTCTTTATAGTAATGTCTCTTTTTTAAAAGTAAGTCAAAAAAGTACAATTTGTGTTTATAAATAATTTGAAGACCCATTCTGGATCTATTGAGAAATGGAGACCAATAGTAGCTCATAGATATCCATTAATATTGACCTACATATGGTAGGTTGTAGTGACTATGTAATACTCTACAGTTGTAAGTGTAAAGCAACTGAAATCTATTATATTCGTACACTTAACAGATGTTAATGTGAGCCCATTGGCATTATAATTGATGTAACTAATGAACTTAGCAATATCATCAGTGTCCCCTGTGAAGAAATCCCTCTTTATGTGTGACATTTCTTCCATATTCATTTGGTAGATATAACTACTGAACAGAGACCACCCCCTGGCTCGTTAAACTTCAAAGAATGCTTCAATTGAACCCTCTATCTGTATGGCCAGCGTTCGTACTACAGAATGCCACGTGGCTGAGAAAACCGCGGACATCTTTTTTCAGGCGAACAAAGGCAGCGGGACTTGGTCGTCGAGTGTCTGGAACTAAAATCAGACACTCGACTTCCCGAACACCGGTCTCAACAAGCGAGCGCTGGATCTCTATTTCCCGAATAGCTAGAAGAGCGCTATTCGGTACTTTTGTGCATTCGAATGAGGGGAACAATCGCTGCCAAGAGCCAAGGGAATCCATTCGTGGAATTATTGAGTTTTTTGCCACTTAACTGAATAGAACGGCAAAATCACCCAAACTTCTGGAACTATTTTGGGCAGCCACCTCGCGGTTAGCCGGTCACAAAGGACTTCCACACTTTTTGAGAACCCCTGAACTGATCTGGGTGAAATTTGGATATGTTGGTCACCCGGATCGGGGCTATCATCGGACATATTATTTGTGGGGATACCCCATGTCTAAAGGGATGTTCTGAATATTGGGGAAAATTGTGATTTTTCTGCCTGGAGATAATCAAGTTATTACTTTATCAGACTTGATTATCTCCAGGACTAGGGGAGGGAATTGTATGTTTGTGCTGGGTGTGTTTTACTGTTTTCCTGTAACTGATTGGTTATACTGTGTCCCTCCCTGTGGGATGTACCCTTGCATGGGGACTTGCATAAAAGCCTGTGTGTGGTCATTAAAAGACAGTTCTGTTATACCCTTCTTCTTGACTTCGGCTGATGTTTGGGGATTCGTATGCTTTATTAAGGGAATCATCTTGTAAAGCTATTTATATTCTTATGGATTTCGTCTATTCCATCTACCGAACGGAGAGCTATACTCACTGATGCTCTGGGGTTCGGGAGGAAACTACCGAATGCGGATTGGATATACTAGGTTTCCTTACATCCCCTATCCAGATAATGAAAAAAAAACATTGACTTAATAAGAGAGATTATTTGAGTCTCTTCCATTCCATTTTCTTTTTTGATACCCTCATCCCTTAGGATTTAAACGGGAAGCTTTCTGTTTTGTTATTTGATTGCCTTATATGGTTTTAATTGACAAATCAGCTTTACATATTACCTCTATTGTGTATTACAGTATTTTTGCTGTTGACTGTTTACTTCTACTATTAGTATTTTTATTATCATCCATTTATCAACCTTTATTTATGTATTATGAGAATATGTATTTTACCTTTCTGTTCTGCGCCACAACACGGAGTTGAACTGTTAAGACATTTGTGGTTATTTGAACTGATGTTTTTTAAGGTGCAGCACAGGAAAATGTCTCTGCATTTCTGGTCCCTAGCTTGGCAATCCACCATGTTTAATGTAATGTCTGACTGTGGATCCAGATTTGGATTTTAGAAAAAAATTGCAGTTAGAGTTGATACATCTGTTCTCGTTTACTTTATTTCCATCTGAATTTTAATCTGTTTCAATACCATGTAAAAACTGCAAATATTTAGTAATTACTATCCAAGTAGGGTTATATCATTTTGCCCTAATCTAAAATATTGGAAGACCACGTACTTTAGTTGTACATATTTAATTTCAAAATACACAAGTAGGGTTCCATGAACAAACAAAATATTACACATTCACTTACTAAACATATGACTAGTCACCTGCTTCAAGTAAAAAAACAAAAAAATAACAGTTATTGAAATAACTGACACATATATGGTGTGTGTGCTGATCCCTGTTTGTGTATTTTGTTTAACTTGAGCTTATTTCAACAGTATTAAATAATGCAGCTCCCAGGTTTTATCTCCCAATTTCAGTATATAATGTTAACAAAAAATGTTGGTTCACAGTTGAGAAACAACTGTTGCAGTTACCGTATTTTTCGCTCCATAAGACGCACTTTTTTCCCCTCAAAAGTGAGGGGAAATGTCTGTGCATCTTATGGAGGGAATGTGAAGCTTTACTTACCTGTCTTGTAGCGTGGGGGAGGCCGCTACAAATACAAATAAATAGTTCCAGCGGTGTATACGACTTCCGCATGGCTGATGAGAATGAAGACCCTTCCGGATCAATGGAACGCACGTGCGTTCCACAGACGCTTTCCGAAACTCCATATAAGGAAGGTGAAAACGGACTTTTAAACACAGCTGATCGGAATCAGCTGATTGAGAAAATTAGATGAAAAAAACGTCGGGAAGCCCTATAAAAAGAAGGTGAAGTCCCCAGAGGATTCGAAGCACTTTATTACTCCTGAGGAAGTCTGAGAAGACAGACGAAACACATAGAGTGAACTATTTATTTGTATTTGTATTTTATTTCATTTTATACCTGTTTTTCCTGCTGGATATCTCTATGAGGATTACCATATTCCACAGCGATGGGACAAACAGATTTGTATTGATGGGCCTTTTTATACCTTTTACACTGTAAGTGCAACTATTAAAAGCTGATTTATACTTTACAACAGTGCTATACTATGCCATTTTTTTATCTTTTACATGCAATATTCATCATTCCAATTGTGAGGAATTCGTGAGAATCCACTTAACTGATGAGCCTGAAAATCACTTCAATTTTGTGAGTGCAATATATTAATAAGGGGCTATTTGTGTCTTTACGTTAATCCCCTATGAGCGTATTTTCTTTTACTTTATAGGTTTAGGTACATCCTATTTTGTCTAAAGTTGTATTGAGGATTGAGAGGAATTCTTTTGTTATACCTATACCCGATCAAAAAGGAAGTAACTATCCTTTTATTTTATTTTATTTCTATATACTGCACCTGGGTGGTCTAAAACTGTCCCATAGTAAGAAACACTATGGGACAGTTTGTTCAGAATACTTTTTTTTCTGGGTTTCTTCCTCTAAAAACTAGGTGCGTCTTATGGTGTGGTGCGTCTTATGGAGCGGAAAAATACGGTATTTCACGTGTATATGATATTGATGATCTTCTTTAAGGATTTCTGGCATAATTTGTTATTGATTCATTTTTTTTCTTATTGATTCTGTTTTTTCTCTTTGTAAATTCCTTTTTTTAGCTAAACTATCAAAAGGTTGTTCAAATTAAGCTGCCTATGGTTGTTTTTTTTTTGTTTTGTTTTTTACTCAGCAAGGAGTCTTGAGTCTGCCAGTCTTAATTTGCATAGGATAATTTAGGAAGCTGTTTTGCAGATTTATTAGGGGAAACTTTTATGGGCATGAAAACACCCTTTTTTTAATCCATCAGAAGATTGAACCTTTTGAAAATGCATATGGGTCCCTATTTAGAAACACAAAAAGACTTAACTGCAGTCTGCTCAATCAGACAAGATACAAAGGTCCTGAAAACTATATGCAATTAGTTATTTAGATGTTTTGTATACATTTAATATTTATCTTTTCTGATGTCATTGCATAAATTAGAATTTTACAAGCACAAAGATCTCAATTCATTTCACTACAATACTACATAGACTACTATTAATACTATCGATGAAAATAAATAGGGAGTTGTGATTCTACATACAATAACACTATAAAAGTGTCAAATGATCTGCTGCCAAACAAAAAGTCATATTAGATTAACTTTTTTTTTTACTTAGATTACATTTCTTTAGTGAAACTAATAGATATATGTTATATTTAGCATTACAGTGTGTTATCAATATTTTATTGTGAAAAAATAAAGTTAGAAATTATAATTTTCATTTTATACACTTAAGTCAATCTTTTGTTATTGTACATGTTTTATTCAAGACAGTTTTTAACATTAACCCCTTAATATGATGGTTTGCATTTCTGTTATCATGACTTTAAAAACTTACTTTTATTCTTTTCTTGTACACAGTTACCAACATTTACAGTACTTGAAGTAAAGCACCATCAGAGAGTTAGATTGTCTTGCATAGTGTCCTCAAGTATCTTGAAAATGCATTGTGTGTATAGATATGTGTGTGTGTGTATATATATATATATATATATATATATGTATGTGTGTGTGTGTGTGTGTGTGTGTGTATATATATATATATGTATGTGTGTGTGTGTGTATATATATATATGTGTGTGTGTGTGTGTGTGTGTGTATATATATATATATATGTGTGTGTGTGTGTGTGTATATATATATGTGTATGTGTGTGTGTATATATATATATGTATATGTGTGTGTGTATATATATATGTATGTGTGTGTGTGTATATATATATATATATATATATGTATATGTGTGTGTGTGTGTGTGTGTGTGTGTGTGTGTGTATATATATATATATAAGTGTGTGTGTGTGTGTGTGTAGTCATTACCTGATTCAAACTGATTAAGGTTGAATATTTGTTTTTATTTATTCTAGTTACAGCTGCACAGCTTGAGATATTGGGTATAAAGGGGACATACTAAAAGGAATGACAGATTGGAATGCCCATAGACTTTAACAAGGCAGTGGAATGCCCATAGAGAATAATGGAAACAGGATATTTCAATTAGAGATAAAACTATTAGACATATGAAATAAATCTTTTGCTACAATACTCTCCAGATTTTTTTAAATTGAGATTAGGTGGGATTATTAATGTTTTCTTTTGAATGACAAGGGTGAATGACTAAAGAGAATGCTCATAGACTATAATGGGAGGCAACACATAAACTGATTTGCAGGTAAATCTGTGTTATGTAGCAAATTCATCTTTACCACAGGTGTTCCCCAAGTACAGCAGTAGATTGTAAAATTAAAAGTAACTGGGATTATAGCGCTTTTCTATGGAATTACAGTTAAATGACACAATGGAATGCCCATAGACTATAATGGGAAGCAATATGTGACTTGGAATCTGAACCGTGAAACATATCAAGTAATTCTTTTGCAAGCTTACTCTACGTGTTCAGTGGCAATTTTTGAAATTGAGATTAAATGGGATTATTATTGTTTTCTATAGAATGAGAATGGTGAATGACTAAAGAGAATGCCCATAGACTCTAATGGGAGGCAACACAGAAACTCATTCGCAGGTAAATCTGTGTTATGTAGCAAATTCATCTTTACCACAGGTGTTCCCCAAGTACAGCAGTAGATTGTAAAAGTAACTGGGATTAAAGCTCTTTTCTATGGAATGACAGGTAAATGATACAATGGAATGCCCAAAGAATATAATCGGAAGCAATATGTGACTTGGAATCTGAACCGTGTAACATATCAAGTAAATATTTTGCAGGCGGGTGGGGCCCTAAAATAAAATAAGGGGGTTTGGACCTATTTTCCTCCCCCCCGGCCCCCACCCATGAGCGGCGGGTGGGGGCCCTAAATTACAATGAGGGGGGGGGAACCTACTGTCCTCCCCCCGGCCCCCACCCCTGAGCGGTGGGTGGGGGCCCTAAATAAGAATGAGGGGGTGGGGACCTACTGACCTCCCCCCTTACCCCTACCCCTGTGTGGTGTGTGGGGGCCCTAAATAAGAATGGGGGGGATCAACTGTCCTCCATCCTCGGCCCCCATCCCTGAGTGGTGGGTGGGGGCCCTAAATAAGAATAAGGGGGGACCTACTGTCTCCCCCCTGGCCGCCTCCCCTGTGCGGTGGGTGGGGGCTCTAAATAAGATTGGGGGGGACCTACTGTCCTCCGGCCCCCACCCCTGAGCGGTGGGTGGGGGCCCGAAATTAGAATGAGGGGGGGACCTACTGTCCTCCCCCCCGGCCCCCACCCCTGCGCGGTGGGTGGGGGCCCTAAATAAAAATGTAACCCCCCTGTCACCCCTCTCCCCCCAAAAAATAACCCTTACCTACCCCCCTCATTCTTAAAATAATGAGGGGGTGCCATAAATTTGAAACCTGTAAAAAAACAATTAAAAAATTACCATTTGATGTCTTCTTTCTTCTAAAATCTTATTTTTTTAGCCCCCCAAAAAGGCCAAATAAAATCCATAATAATCGATGCACTTCAAAAACAAAACATAAAAAAACGAGCGCAAAAAAGCAAAATCCATCTTCACCTGGAGGGCTCCGCGCAGACTGAGCTCTGCAGGGCGGGGCAAGGCTTATAAAGCCTTGCCCCGCCCTGCAATTAGGCTCAGAGCACTCTGATTGGTGGGTTTAAGCCATCCAAATCAGAGTGCTCTGACAGGTAAAGGAAGAGACTGACAGGTAAGTCTATACATTTACCTTTCACAGCACTCTGATTGGTTAGCTTGAAATCCACCAATCAGAGTGCTCTGTGTCATTTTGCACAGCGTGGGAAAGTTCTTTGGAATTTTCACACGCTGTGTAAAATAACACAGACCACTCTGATTGGTTACTTTAAATCCACCAATCAGAGTGTTGTTATGAGTTTAATTACACAGCTTGGGAAAATTCCAAAGAACTTTCCCACGCTGTGTAAAATGACACAGAGCTCTCTGATTGGTGGATTTCAAGCTAACCAATCAGAGTGCTGTGACAGGTAAATGTAGAGACTTGGGGTGATGAAAGTAGGAAGGTCACAATAGACCAGACCCAGTGGAGCGCTAATAAAATAAATAAACTCACCCTTATATTAAGGGATATGAAATATAAGAGAATCTAGAGGGAAATAAATATAATGGAAACATATAATATTGCAGTCTACGCGGAGCCCTCCAGGTGAAGATGGATTTTTGGGGGGGCGCTCGGTTTATTATTTTATTTTGTTTAAAGTGCGTCGGTTATTATGGATTTTTATTGGGCCTTTTTTGGGGCTGAAAAAATAAGATTTTAGAAGAAAGAAGACATCAATGGGTAAGTTAATTTTTACTTTTTTTCCAGCTTATGGTCCCCCTCATTATTTTTAGGATGAGGGGGGTAGGTAGGGGTTATTTTTTGGGGGGAGGGGAGTGACGGGGGGGTTATCTCTTTATTTAGGGCCCACACCCACCGCGCAGGGCAAGGGGTGGGGAGGAGGACAGTAGGCCCCCCCATTCTTATTTAGGGCTCCACCCGCCATGCAGGGGTGGGGGCCGGGGGTGAGGACAGTAAGTCCCCCCCTCATTCTTATTTAGGGCCCCCACCCACCACTCAGAGGTGGGGGCTGGGGGGGAGGACAATAGGTCCCCCCTTATTTTACTTTAGGGGGCCAATAGGGGACCAATAGGTTTTTGTTTTTACAGTGAGCAGCCACTGGCTGCTCACTGTTTACTAGACATGCCCCTACTCACGGTATAGCGAGTAGGGGCTGAATTTACTAATACTAAGTAATCTTTAATCTTTACTTAGTATTATTAAATGTGTCTGAAAGACCAATTAGGTCTTTCAGCCTTTTGGTAGATAGCTCACATGCTGCACTGGCCAATCACAGCCATGCCATTAGTAGGAATGGCTGTGATGGCTTCTAAGGACACACAAGTCAAACGCTTGTTGATTGGTTGGCCTGCTGCCTTTCAAAATGCGCCATTAAATCGCCGAACACCGAACTCCAACCCGAACCCAGTGAAATGTCCGTGTTCAGGTCCGGGGTCCAAAAACCGTAATGTTCGGTACGATTGTAAGATTGTAAGATTGTAAGCTCAGACAAGCTTACAATCTAGAGACACTTAAAATAGATGAAGTGATCTGGTTGCCTATAGTGTCATTTTCTCTCTGTGCTCCTAACCTGGCTTGTCCTTGCACTCAGGTAAGCCTCTGACACAGGGACCCCAGCTCTGCTTGAGTTGTGCGCAGGTCTGCTTTCCACACCTGTCTCATTTCCAGCAGGAGATCCTTAATATCCCGTTTTGTTGCTGGCGACGAGTCTTCATCCGATTCTGACTCATTGTCGGGACTGGGTTTCAGAGGAGAGGCGGGAGCCTCTTCCTCGTCTCGGGGTGCTTCGGAGGCCTCCTCCTCACTCGGCTCCGCTGGCGCCATCTTAGGTACAACTCGTGGGGTAGGCCTGTCGAATGACAGCCTGATATCAGGCAGTTTTGGTACCTCTGGAATGTGGAATTTTCAATTTTTCTGCCCCATAATGTCGGCTGTGTGGGGGTGTTGAGGTTTGAGGCTTGTGGAAGCTTTTTAATTTCAGTTGTCTGATGTTTCTCAGTTTCTTTTTGCGGTGCTCCTCAAAAGCACGTCTGTTTAGTTGGCTTGGTAGCCACACCACCCGGAACTGAGGCTTTATTGTCTCTTTTATACAAGTTTTCCCACAAGGTTACTACCCATGTGGACCTTGTTGGGCACCGAAATATACATTTAACAGACAATAATATTCAGTCACAAAGTTAAACACTCCCATTCATTACTGTAAATTCCTCCCCTCTGCTTGGGAGATAATTGAAATATACATTTAACAGACAATAATATTCAGTCACAAAGTTAAACACTCCCATTCATTACTGTAAATCCCTCCCCTCTGCTTGGGAGATAATTTAGTTAATTACTGTATCAACTCAATTATCTCCAAGCGAAAAAAATAATAAACTTTTTACACATTTCTCGTAACATTAAAATTAAACATTCAATTCCCATAAAACTATGTTTTCTAAATGGGCATAATTATGGGAACAACATATAAAAAAATCATGCAAATCGGTTCAGAGGTTCGGGAAATAGATGGAAGTCACTTTTGACCAACTGCACGCACATTTTCATGCCCAAAACAGTTCCAGAGAATTAGACTGTGCGTCCGGTCTATTTCCAATGTTAGATTTAGTTCAAATAGACGAACGGCATCCGTTCATGCAAACCGTTAATGTTAAAGTGCTGTTCGAATTGTCCAACAGTGTTCGACTCCAGTCGAAGTGTCGAAGTCTGGAGAAGGTAAAGTTCAGCGGTGTTCGTGCCGTCGCTACCCGATTTGAGTTCCATGAACTCGACGACCAAACACCGCTGAACGCATTCGACTGAATTAAAATGGCCGCCACCATGTGTTCATTTGTCGAATGGCGGCCACTTCTACAACTTCGGCTGCATCCGAAGTGCCACTTCAAAAGTGCAGAACTGTACCAGTACCATTTAAAGGGGCAGAAACAGTGCTCCAAAATACAATAGGCACAAATAGAGTTTTTAAAGGGCAATACACCCCAGGGGCCATAGTCACAGGGCAAGAGGCTGGCAAGAAGGCCTCTCCCAAAGCCAGTGGCGAAGGGTAGTTCGTCACAGGGCTGTAGTAGGGGGATATGGGTTAAAGTAGAGTATGGGGGCTGTAGTGGGGACTAAAGGACTGTAGTAGGGTGTAGGGGCTGTAGTAGGGTGTAGGAGCTGTAGTAGGGTGTAGGGGCTACAATTAAGGGTTGTAGTCTAAGTTGTATAAAGGGGGGATGCTATGTTTAACTTGCTATGTCTTTCAGATTTCCTTACAAAAGAGTTGATATACACGATACTCTATGGGCATTCCATTGTATCATTCACCTGTCATTCCATAGAAAAGAGCTATGATACCAGTTACCTTTAATGTTACAATCCACTGCTGTACTTGGGGAACACCTGTGGTAAAGATGAATTTGCTACATAACACAGATTTACCTGTGAATGAGTTTATGTGTTGCCTCCCATTATAGTCTATGGGAATTCTCTTTAGTCATTCACCATTGTCATTCTATAGAAAACAATGATAATGCCACTTAATCTCAATTTCAAAAATTGGCACTGAATTTGTAGAGTATGCCTGCAAAAGATTTACTTGATATGTTTCACGGTTCAGATTCCAAGTCACATATTGCTTTCCATTATACTCTATGGGCATTCCATTGTGTCATTTAACTTTCATTCCATAGAAAAGAGCTATAATCCCAGTTACTTTTAATTTAACAATCTACTACTGTACTTGGGGAACACCTGTGGTAAAGATGGATTTGCTACATAACACAGATTTACCTGCGAATGACTTTGTGTTGCCTCCCATTATAGTCTATGGGCATTCTCTTTAGTCATTCACCATTGTCATTCTATAGAAAACAATGATAATCCCACTTAATCTCAATTTCAAAAATTGCCACTGAACTCGTAGAGTAAGCTTGCAAAAGATTTACTTGATATGTTTCACGGTTCAGATTCCAAGTCACATATTGCTTCCCCTTATAGTCTATGGGCATTCCATTGTATCATTTACCTGTCATTCACCTTTAACCCCTTAAGGACCAAACTTCTGGAATAAAAGGGAATCATGACATGTCACACATGTCATGTGTCCTTAAGGGGTTAAACACTTACATACATAGAACTGGATACTAAGGAAGGAGGTTTGAGCACACGATGGATAAATACTGTTTAAATCTGTAATATATATATAAGAAACATATATATATATATATATATATATATATATATAAATGAAACCAAGAGGGCTGCACTCACCTGAACATGCATACATTATAGGGTGCTGCTGGGGCCAAAATATACAAAATACAGAATCCAGCGCACTCGCTTATTAACTAAACAGAGATTTCAGAGTTTGTAATAGTTTTATTTAAAAACACCTCACCTAGGCGAAAAATGATGGGGGTTTAGTTACATTATATGATCATACATTGCATAAGCCTGCTAACTACTGGGGTACTTTGACGTAGTTGGCAGGCTTATGCAATGTATGATCATATAATGTAACTAAACCCCCATAATTTTTTGCCTAGGTGAGGTGTTTTTAAATAAAACTATTACAATCTCTAAGATTTGAAATCTCTGTTTAGTTAATAAGTGAGTGTGCTGGATTCTGTATTCTGTATTTTGTATATATATATGTATATATGTGTGTGTAAAATGCTAAATAAAAGCATAACTAGGAGCACTCACAATCTAGAGAGCCATATAAGTCGGCTCTAAACTGTAGTAGCGTGTAAGTAACTCCAATTCAGGAACCAAAATAAATTTAAAAGTAGCTCTTTATTAAGAAATTAAAATAAGCATAGACAATAGCACAACGCATTTCGACCACTCTCTTGGTCTTCCTCAGATGCAATTGTCAGTGCTCCTAGTTATGCTTTTATTTCGCATTTTACATACATATGTATTGCCCTATGAAGGTTTCTTATATATTACAGATTTAAACAGTATTTATCCATCGTGTGCGCAAACCTCCTTCCTTTGTTTCCAATTTAAGGCTTAATTTCCACTGCAGGCCTGGTAGATCTGTGGCACGTTTACCAGAGGTGAATTTCTCCTAGCTAGATCTAAATATTCTATTTCTAGTGACAAGTGGAAATGTTGAACCGTGGGCTAGGTTAATTATTTTAAATGTATCTTTTTAGTGAAGCCTTCACAGTGGTAATAATCCTGTTTCACTATTTATACTCTGTAGTAAATTGTAGCGGCCGATATGTATTAGTTCTCCTAGGGCCTCTGAGCACAATCTTGTGAGTTCTATTCCGTATTACCATTTCCACTGGAATGTTATTGCTTTTGTTCCTTCTGCTACTGCTCACATACCTGCAGATGAGTCGAAGGTGGGCTACAATGGACCCTGAAGATCGTTCTACCATCTCTGGTAAGTCCTATATGATTTACTAATAAGAAGTTCAACTTGTATCTGCACAAAATCTGCTATTATTTATAACAAAGGAATATTTAGAGCAACAGGATATTTTCCAGTGCTGCTTGTTTTAATCCCTTAAGGACGCGGGACGGTTCAGGACCGTCATCGGCATTTTCCCATTGCCGACCGACGACGGTCCTGAACCGTCCTTAATTTAAAATGTACTTACCCGATCGCCGTCGTTCCCCCGGCGGCGATCGGCGGTGCTCCCGTTGTGGGGAGACTGCCTGCAGCCCAGACAGTCTCCCCATGGCGAATTAGGACCCCTGTGGCCATGTGATCGCCCAACAGGGCGACCACATGGTCACAATAGGTGTCCTAGTCTCTGCCTGCAGGGGGAATGTCTGTGCTGACAGGCAGTCTCCCTGCATGTGTAAAATCATTAAAAAAATTTAAAGTTAAAGTTAATAAAAAAAAAATATTATTATATATGTGTATATATATACATATGATAAATAGACATATATTATACCTATATAATATATGTCTATATATCATATATATAATGTCATGCTAAGTGTATTTTTATATTAATATGTACATATATTAATATAAAAATACACTTATAATTAAATTACACACGTATATATATAATATATATAATAACTATATATATTGTATATATATATATTATTATAAAATACAAATAATAAGTAAATTAAATTAAATTAAAAAAATTAAAAATAATAATAAAAAATTTAAAAAAAATTATATATCTATACGACATTTTATTCTAACTGTATTTTGATATTAATATATATATATATTTATATCAAAATACACTTAGAATGAAATTGTATATATATCTATTTATATATAAATAAATAAAAAGAATACGAACTATTCATATGTCCATATAAAAAATTACATAAATAATTATATAAATATACACGTAGACTTCAAATATATAAATATGCATATATATTTAAATTCTACGTGCGTATTTATGTAATATTTTTACATAATGAAGTTATTTTATTGATTGCAATTTAAGGGACCTGCCTGCCAACCCAGGCCGAAAGTCCAGAGAATTTAATTTGCTATCACTGTATTTTACCCTGTAACGTTCTACGACACCCTAAAACCTGTACATGGGGGGTACTGTTTTACTCGGGAGACTTCGCTGAACACAAATATTAGTGATTCAAAACAGTAAAACATATCACAGCGATGATATTGTCAGTGAAAGTGACTTTTTTTGCATTTTTCACACACAAACAGCACTTTTACTGATGATATAATTGTTGTGATACATTTTCCAGTTTTGAAACACTAATATTTGTGTTCAGCAAAGTCTCCTGAGTATAACAGTACCCCCCATGTACAGGTTTTGTAGCGTTTTTGAAAGTTACAGGGTCAAATATATGGGTCAAATAGTTTTACATTGAAAATGGCCAGGTTGGTTACGTGCCTTTGAGAGCGTATGGTAGCCCAGGAATGAGAATTACCCCCATGATGGCATACCATTTGCAAAAGAAGACAACCCAAGGTATTGCAAATGGGGTATGTCCAGTCTTTTTTAGTAACCACTTAGTAACAAACACTGGCCAAAATTAGCGTTCAATTTAGTTTTTTACTTTTTTCACACACAAACAAATATGAACGCTAACTTTGTCCAGTGTTTGCGACTAAGTGGCTACTAAAAAAGTCTGGACATACCCCATATTGAATACCCTGGGTTGTCTACTTCAAAAAAATATGTACATGTGGGATGTTATTCAGAGATTTATGACAGATAATAGTGTTACAATGTCACTATTGATACATTTTAAAAATGTATGTTTTGAAACCGCAATATCCTACTTGTACTTATAGCCCTATAACATGCAAAAAAATAGAAAAAAGCATGTAAACACTGGGTATTTTTAAACTCAGGACAAAATTTTGAATCTATTTAGCAGTTTTTTTCATTCGCTTTTGTAGATGAGTAAAAGATTTTTCACATAAAAGTCAAAAAACATGTATTTTTTTCAATTTTTCATCATATTTTTTCATTTTAAAAAAATTTAATTACATGAGATTATATAAATAATGGTATGTAAAGAAAGCCCCTTTTGTCCTGAAAAAAACAATATATAATTTGTATGGGAACAGTAAATGAAGTGTAAAAAGATGCCTGGTCGCAAATGTACAACATCGCAAAAAAAGTCCGGTCCTTAAGGGGTTAAGTTGTCATACTGTTTTGCAATTTAATATATGGTATTATCCTACCTGGTTATCCTATATTGTGGCACCGACCATACTAATCTCTGTATTATATATTTCCTACCTGTTCTATGTCAAATTTTGTATTTATTGTGTATTAATATTATTTTTGTATTTTATTGTACCCTAATGTAACAATGCAATGATTTGTGGACCCAGGACATAATTAAAAACGAGAGCAATCTCAATGTATCTTTCCTGGTAAAATATTCTGTTGGTTATAATTTCCAGATAATTTTTCATATTATGTTTTGTATAGAAACAGTATCTGATCAGACGATGTGTCTGTTTATGCATTTATTATTTAACTACCTATTTCATCATGTTTGGTTAACTTATTTCATTTGTGTTTTTAACCACAGTTTGCAGGTTATCTGATACTTCTGGTAACCGTATCTGGTCTTACTATTAATTATGTTTTGGGGGCAATTCAGGTATAAAGAGTATCCTGTTATTTATAATGCTTCAATACCTTGAACTTAGTGTCATAATAAGGTGTGTCTCACACAATTAAATTTTAACACCGTTTTTTGTTTTTGTTTTTTATTCTTTGTTTTTACAGGTGGTATTACATGTCAGGTATTTTTTTTTAAGCATAGAATAGTGCATATATATGTTTGGTTACAGTGACAATTTTGGCATTTCTTACACCTGTTTTTTGTTTTTTAGTTTGGGCAAGTCAAATACTTTAACAACAATAATACCTCTCACGACTAGCGTGCAATAATAACTCGTAGTCAGGGAAACAGGGTTTGTGTTATGTGCCCTGTAGTTGTGTGTAATGGGCCTGTCTCATCATATTCGGGTGTAAATGACTAATCCGTCACTATAGGTTGTCGATATAAAGTCATCTATAGGGTGTGCTCTCGTTTCTCACCTATGGCCAATTAGTGTCATCTCCCAGTCAGTATGTCGAGGCTCTAGGTGTGGAGGTTGATCTGAACCCCTAACCTATGGAGTAACGGGGGGGGGGGGAGGGGGTTTGTGACTGGTAAGTCATCAAGGAGAGTCTTTGATGGCATTCTTCACAGTTTGGCACAGACTTTTTCGGGGTTGAGTAAATCGTGGTATAGGTGTGTTGCATAGTATGAAGGAAGATGCTTTTCTGTTGATTTGTTCTTTCATGTCACGACATTTAGTCCACTTCTTGGCGCAAAGGGTGTGATGTTGTCCACGTCCCAGGTACTGGTGGTGGCTTGTGCCCCCTGCTCCGGCGGCCCAGTGTCCAATTATATCGCTGCCAGGAAGGTGGTGGCTTCTGCCACGTCTGTGGCCTTGTGTTGCTTGCCGTCTTTGATGACTGTGAGGGCCCTAGGGGTAGTCCATTTATACGGCATTCCTGCCTCTTGAAGTCGTGTTGTTATGGGTTTCATGGTTTTCCTCCATATCAAGGTGGAGCGATGCAGATCATGGAAGATGATCTGCATCGCTCCACCTTGATATGGAGGAAAACCATGAAACCCATAACAACATTTTTCATCCAGGGCGTCCACTTTCAGTGTCAGGGCTTGTAGCATAGTGCCTATGTCTTGTGTTTTCCCTGGTGTATGTACCTGGGGTTTTGGGGTCTTCTTTCCCATAGCGGCCACTTTTTGGGGCTGTGCATCCCAGTCCTCAGGTGTCAGCCAGTCCTGATCCCACCAGGCCGCAAAGGCATTCGTCATGGTTTTCTGGCTGGCCGCGTGGGAGGCCCTGAGGGGCCGGCGTTTTTGTTTAGCGCCTGGCGGCTGAAAGAAAGGCATCAGTGTATGCCTCCACCACTCCTACAGCTGTTGCTTGGCCCCAGGTTAGTCGATGGCTATCAGGGGTATGGATATTTGGCGGGTTTCACTGTGAAAGTTGCGGAGCTCCCAAAATGGCGTCTGTGCCGGATCGCCGCTAAGCCCCGCCCCCTTTAACACTGTTTTTAATGATTTTTTTCTGTTCTCAGATGTCACTATATATAGTCTTCTACCTCTTACAATACTACATTGCTGAATTGTTACTGTATATTTTTGTTTTCCTGTAGCATCCAGTCAGTGTCTCACACCTTGAGAGAATGTTTTAATTTCTTTATGGGAGGTTATGTTACAGTCTCTGATCTCGGAGAAACTGGAATAATTAGAGGCTTCTCTGATGCTATAAGTGTCCTCAGACTTGAACTATTCCTGTTTTACCTGGCCTATTCACTCACCGTTGGTTTGTGCCACAGTTCCTCGGCCAACTTATATCTAATACCTTTATTGATTTTACCTCTCAGTTTGCAATTATAAGGATACCAATGTTTATTTGAGTTAGAGGTTTGATTCCCTGTTACTTCTATTTTGGGTACCTTCTGCAGTTGTCTTTAACTGGGTGGAAGTGTTTTTTTTTCTTACTGTACATGATAATCTAAGATTAATTTTGTAGCCTGGTTTATTTCTCCTGCTCATTTGTTGTAATATCTTTCAGATCTGTATAATTAGACGCTGTTGTCCAGGAATGAACAAGTGTTGGATTCCTGGATATTGTAAGTTGCTGATTTCAATGGTTTTTGGCAATCTAAAAACTGGTGGTTATAGTCCTATGACATCTATGGTCCTACTTACATGACCCTGGTATAGCCAGATGACTGTATATATATAAATGGCAATGGCGCTATATAAATGGCAATAATAAATAAATAAATAAACTGTAACAGTTTTTCTGTTCTCTATTCACAGATTTCACAATTGGATACTTACAAGAAAGTGGCCTTATTTACATTTTGGGAAGTCTCCCATAAACTCTGCAGTCCAGAGTTTGCTTTTTCTTACCTGATTTAACAAATATTGGTGGGTGCTTGTTTATTTCCCTCCCATCAGATGTTGAGCATGGGTATTACCCTATTTTGATGCTGCCATGGATTAGCCAGGAATAAGGAAAATTTTACCATACTGTAATTTTCTTTTCCTGGATATATCCATGGCAGCATTACATCCCTTCCTTATGTATCTTTTTTTTTTTTTTTTTTTTTTAGGAGCTTGGAACTAGACTGGAGATCCGGTCTGGTAGGAGGAGTATTTATACTTGTATTTCCTGTCCTAAACAGCCAAGTGGGTGGAGCTAACCCTATTGTGATGCTGCCATGGATATATCCAGGAAAAGAAAATTACGGTAAGTATGGTGAAATTTTCCTTATTACTGTAGGTGAAAGTTTAGGTTCCAGTGATCACCAATCAGTGTGATGTAATATAAGAACAGGGACTGAGTCACACCACACAAAAACAAAAGTTTTAGACTTTAAGAAAAACAGACTTTTCTAAAATTAGAATATGCGTAAAGGAGTCCTTGTCAGACTAGAGCAGTTTAAATAGAGTTCAGGAGAAATGGGATTATTTAAAAGTTGCACTGCTGAAGGCAACAGAAAATTGCATTAGGCTTGTCAGTAAAAGCAAAAAAAGAAAAAAAGAAAAACACTGTGGCAGATGTGGCCAAAATAGTAAAAAACTAAAAGTTTGCATTTAGTAATTTATAAAAAAAAAAAAACAGAGTGAGGAAGACAGGCAGATCCATAAGATTAGGCAGAAAGAGGCTAAGCAAGTTATAAAAGCTTTCAAATCACACACAGAAGAGAAAATAGCACAGTCAATAAAAAAGGGTGATAAAACATTTTTTAGATACATAAATGAGAAAAGGAAAGTAAAACAAGGATTAGTTAGATTAAAAACAAAAGAATAAAGGTATGTAGAAAAGGATAAAGATCTAGCTGATTGCCTCAATGAATATTTTTGTTCAGTACTTATAGATGAAAATGAAAGAAAGGGACCTCAGTTAGGAAAAAGGACAAATAAATCATTTGTTACATGGGAGTTTACAGAGGAAGAGGTACTATTTCAACTGTCAAAAGTAAAGACAAATAAGTCGATGGGGCCTGATCCGATACACCCAAATTATTAAAAGAACTTAGTGGTGTACTAGCAAAACCATTAACAGATTTATTTAACCAATCATTGTTAACAGGAGAAGTCCCAGAATATTGGAAATTAGCGAATGTTGTACCCATTCACAAGAAAGGTAGTAGGGAGGAGTCGGGCAACTATAGACCAGTAAGCCTTACTTCAGTAGTTGGGAAAGTGATGGAAACCATGTTAAAGGATAGGATTGGTGAACATCTAAAATCACATGGATTTCAATATCAGAGACAACATGGGTTTACTTCAGGGAGATCATCCCAAACTAATCCAATTTATTTTTTTGATTGCGTAACTAAAGTAATAGATAGGCATGTACAATTTTCGGTTAAAAGTTGAGATTTTTTAACAAATCTCAGTTTTAGCGTATATATTATGGCTAGAATGAACCACTCAACTGGAAAATAAAGGGACTCCACTAAAAGATCCCTAATATTGCAAGTGAAAAAAAAGGGAGAGAATTATTAGATGAAATCTAATAATATATCCAGGAGTAGTTAATGGTGTATACCTTTTAAGTATAACCTAAAAGAACGCTGTGCAATATATTTAAAAGTTAAAACTGATCGCAAAACCAAATTGAGTATTTGAATAATAGTCAGTAAGACATAAAAGAAAAATAAGTGAAAAATTGAATAAATGGAGTTAATCCAAATAAAATAATAATGTCCAACTTGCTACATATAATGCAAAATGTTTTTAGAGTCCAATGTGTAACAGTCTCTGGATAGATACTTTGTATAAAAAATAACAGTCTTTAATACGTAAGCTAATTCAGTTTTCTCCTGTTTTTATAGAACTGGGATATGTATACTGAAGTAGTTTGATTCATATAGTACAATATTCATAAAATGTCCTTGTAGATGCAACAGTAATTTTTATAATATTTGTACCCTATACATAATATAAATAACTATTACTAACAGGTCATGGTAGATGACCCTTAGTTAGATGAAAATTGCTCCGTTATGAAAGAGACAGAGTTGCAAGACCATAGTGCTTACTGTATAAAAATATTTATTGAGGAATAAAGTTTAAAAAGAATGCACTCACACTTTGTAAAACTTCTTAGTGCTATACTGGAGTCAGGGTATGTGGTGTAGGCAGCTGTTGGAAATCTGTAGTCCGACCGTCAGATGGATAGATGGATGGACTGTCTGTAAGCCGCGTGCGTGTCACCGATCTTTCCTCCTGCGTTCCAAGTGTAGCTCGGTTGGTTTTACGGGAAGTGCCAAAAAGCAAATGCTATAACGTCCTTACACGTTTCGTGAGACTTAGCTCACTTCATAATTCCTCTGATGACCTGTTAGTAATAGTTATTTATATTCTGTGAAGAGTACAAATATTATAAAAAGGACATTTTATGAATATTGTACCATATGAATCAAACTAATTAAGTATACATATCCCAGTTCTATAAAAACTGGAGAAAACGGAATTAGCTTACATATTAAAGACTGTTATTTTTTGATACAAAGTATCTATCCAGAGACTGTTACACATTGGACTCTAAAAACATTTTGCATTATATGTAGTAAGTTGGACATTATTATTTTATTTGGATTAACTCCATTTATTCAATTTTTCACTTATTTTTCTTATATGTCTTACTGACTATTATTCAAATACTCAATTTGATTTTACAATCAGTTTTAACTTTTAAATATATTGCACAGCGTTCTTTTAGGTTATACTTAAAGGTATACACCATTAACTACTCCTGGATATTTAATTAGATTTCATCTAATAATTCTCTCCCTTTTTTTCATGTGCAATGTTCGGTTTGTTCGGCATTCCGAAATTTGGGATCTCCGCAATTCGGGACTTCGGGAATTCAGCACTTCGGCGCTTCGGAAATTCGGCAACTTCGGCACTTCAGCACATCAACACTTCGAAACTTCGGAATTTCGGAACTTCTATTGCAGCCGCTTAGTAGATAACTCCCTACTTCCCACGGTATTAGGGAGTTATCTACCAAAAGGCTGAAAGATCTAAATTCGTCTTTCAGCCAAATTTACTAATACTAAGTAAAAATTACTTAGTATTAGTAAATTATGCCCCTACTCGCTATACAGCCTATGGCTGCTCACTGTTTTAAAAAAAAAAAAAAAAAAAACTATTGTCCTCCCCACCGGCCCACACCCCTGAGCGGTGGGTGGGGGCCCTAAATACTAATAAGGGGGAGGACCTAATGTCCTCCCCCCTGGCCCCCACCCCTGAGCGGGAGGTGGGTGCCCTAAATTTGAATAAGGGGGGGACCTAATGTCCTCCCCCCTGGCCCCCACCCTTGAGCGGTGGGTGGGGCCCTAGATATTAATAAGGGGGGACCTAATGTCCTCCACCCTTGTCCCCACCTCTGAGCAGCAGGTGGGGGCCCTAAATAATAATAAGTGGGGGACCTAATGTCCTCCCCCTGGTCCCCACCCCTGAGGGGCGGGTGGGGGGCCCTAAATCAGTATAAGGGGGACCTAAGGTCCTCTCCCCTGGCCCCCACCCCTGAGTGGTGGCCCTAAATACCAATAGGGGGATCTATTGTCCTCCCCCCTGGCCCCCACCCCTGAGCGGCGTGTGGGGGCCCTATAAAAAATGTTCCCCCCAGGCTACTAGGGGTCCCCAAACCTCTAGACACCCCCTGCCCCCTCTCAAAAAAAATATCCACCTACCTACCCCCCTCACCCTAAAAATGATGAGGGGGGGGACCTTTAACTAAGTACCTGTAAAAAAAACAAAATAAAACTTACCATTTAATGTTTTCTTTCTTCTAAAATCTTCTTTTTTTCAGCCCCAAAAAAGGCCAAATAATAAAAAAAAATCCATCTTCATCCGGCGAGGGCTCCGCGCAGACTGAGCTCTACAGGGCGGGGGAAGGCCTTTTAAAGCCTTGCCACGCCCTGCAATTAGGCTCAGAGCACTCTGGTGGGTTTAAGCCATACAATCAGAGTGCTCTGACAGGTAAGTCGCTACATTTACCTGTCACAGCAATCTGATTGGTTTGTTTGAAATCCACCAATCAGAGTGCTCTGTGTCATTTTACACAGCGTGGGAAAGTTCTTTGGAATTTTCCCACGCTGTGTAATTTGACTCATAACTCTCTGATTGGTGGATTAGGTAACCAATCAGAGAGTTATGAGTCAAATTACACAGCGTGGGAAAATTCCAAAGAACTTTCCCACGCTGTGTAAAATGACACAGAGCACTCTGGTGGATTTCAAACCAACCAATCAGAGTGCTGTGACAGGTAAATGTAGAGACTTACCTGTCAGTCTCTTCATTTACCTGTCAGAGCACTCAGATTGGATGGCGTAAAACCCACCAATCAGAGTGCTCTGAGCCTAATTGCAGGGCGGGGCAAGGCTTTATAAGCCTTCCCCCACCCTGCAGAGCTGAGTCTGTGCAGAGTCCTCTAGGGATGAAGATGGATACATTTTTTTGCGCTCTTTTTTTTTTTTCTGCGGCGGTTATTATGGTTGTTTATTTGGCCTTTTTTGAGGCTGAAAAAAGATTTTAGACGAAAGAAAACATCAAATGTTAAGTTTTCTTTTTTTTTTACAGGTACTTAGTTAAAGGTCCCCCCCTCATTATTTTTAGGGTGAGTGGGGTAGGTAGGGGGTTAATTTTATTTTGGGGGGAGGGGGCGACTAGGGGTTTGGGGACCCCTTGTCACCTGGGAAGGGGGTGTTAAAAAATTGGGGGGGCTGGGGCACGACGACAATAGGTCCCCTTATTGGTATTTAGGGCCCCTACCCGCCGCTCAGGGGTGGGGGCCAGGGGGGAGGACATTAGGTTCCCCCCCTTATTAGTATTTAGGGCCCCCACCCACTGCTCAGGGGTGGGGGCCAGGGAGGAGGACATTAGGTCCCCCCTTGTTATAATTTAGGGCCCCCACCCACCGCTCAGGGGTGGGGACCCAGGGGGAGGAATATAGGTCCTCCCTCATTATTTTACATTAGGGCCCCCACCCGCCGCTCAGGGTTGGGAGCCGGGGGGGGCAATAGGTCCCCCTTTAGTTTAAAAGCCCCCACTCGCGCATGGCAGGTGGGGGCTCGGGAGGGGGGACCTTTATTTTTCTTTTTTTAACAGTGAGCAGCCACGGGCTACTCACTGTTTAATAGACATGCCCCTACTCGCGGTATAGCGAGTAGGGGCATAATTTACTAATACTAAGTAATCTATTAGTAAATTTGGCTGAAAGACCAATTTAGGTCTTTCAGCCTTTTAGTAGATAGCTCCCTAATACCGTGGGAATTAGGGAGTTATCTACTTATTCATTCCTGTCATTACATTGACAGGCTGAGTAACTTACATTTTATATGAATTTATGTTACTTGATTGTTGTAAGTGTTGCATATGCTTACAGCTGAATCCTGGCTATGTTTGTATACTTTTTATTTAAAATTGTATACAATGTAACAATCTTCTTCTTTCACTGGGTAAGTATATTAGTACTTAGGCAATACTGTGCTTCGGAACTTCGACACTTCGGAAATTTGGTAATTTCAGAACTTCTGGACCTCGGTAATTCAGCACTTCGGCAATTCGGACATTTGGAAGTACCCGAATGTCCGAATTTTCCCGAAATTCGTCCGAATTCATATTCGGACTGAAACGAATTGCACATGTCTAATAATAGATCAGGGTGGTGTAGTAGACATTGCTTACCTAGATTTCAGTAAGGCTTTTGACACTGTTCCACCTAGAAGACTCATCAATAAACTGCAATCTTTAAATTTGGATTCCAATATTGTTGAATAACTTAGGCAGTGGCTAAACGACAGGCAACAGAGGGTTGTAGTCAACGGAGTATATTCAAAGCAAGGTCTAGTTACCAGTGGGGTATCTCAGGGATCTGTACTTGGACCCATTCTCTTTAATATTTTTATTAGTGATATTGCAGAAGGTCTTGATGGTAAGGTATGTATTTTTGCTGATGATACTAAAATTTGCAACAGGGTTAATGTTCCAGGAAGGATAAGCCAAATGGCAAATAATTAAGAAAAATTCGAAAAATGGTGAGAGCTGTGGCAACTGGCATTTAATGTGGATAAGTGCAAGATAATGCACACTGGACGTAAAAACACAAGGGCGGAGTATAGGATATATGATACCCTACTAACCTCAACATCTGAGGAAAGGGATTTAGGAGTAATTATTTCAGATGACTTAAAGGTAGGAAGACCATGTAATAGAGCAGCTGGAAATGCTAGCAGAATGCTTGGTTGTATAGGGAGAGGTATTGGCAGTAGAAAGAGAGAAGTGATCATGCCATTGTACAGAACACTGGTGAGACCTCACTTGGAGTAATGTACGCAGCACTGGAGAACCGTATCTTCAGAAGGATATTGATACTTTAGAGAGGGTTCAGAGAAGGGCTACTAAACTGGTTCATGAATTGTCGGCTAAAACTTACCAGGAAAGGTTCAAGGAACTTAACATGTATAGCTTGGAGGAAAGACGAGATAGGAGGGATTTGATAGAAAATTTTAAATATTTAAATACATAAAGGGAATCAACACAGTAGAAGACTATATTTAAAAGAAGGAGAACTACCACAACAAGAGGACATAGTCTTAAATTAGAAGGGCAAAGTTTTAAAATTAATTTAAGGACGTATTACTTTACTGAGAGGGTAGTGGATGCATGGAATAGCCTTCCAGCTGAAGTGGTAGAGGTTAACACAGTGAGGGAGTTTAAGCATGCGTGGGATGGACATAAGGCTATCCTAGACTAGATAAGGCCAGGGACTAATTAAAAGTATTTTGAAATATTGGGCAGACTAGATGGGCCGAATGGTTCTTATCTGCCATCACATTCTATGTGTCTATGTTTCTAAAGGGGGTACCCAGACTAGCCACTTTTACAAAAGCGTTGCTTTATCTTCAGGGCTTAGAGGCCCTGGCAGGGCTACAGAAATATTGCCTGGTGAGCGTAAAGGAAAAATCTAGGCCTGCATAAGCAGATTCCTTCCAAACTGCTGTGAAGGACAGGAAAATGACTGCCTGATGGCAAGGGGGATGATCTATTTATACCAGTTTCAGAGTTCTATTTCCTGTCCTTTCTGTTGTGATGGGAGGAGCTAGCCATGAGTAAATGCTGCCACGATTGAACAGAAAATGCAAATCTTCATATAATGTTACAACTAATCATCTTATTTTAAGAAATCTCAAATTTTGGATTGCCCTAATTAAATTTCACACAAGGAAATAAAATACAGAAACAATTTAGTCACATGTGAGCACATTTTTAACTCTATCCTAACGTTTTTTAAGTTTCTGTTTCACTTTAAATTACATTAAATTGCTTTACGACACCAATCCTGCATATTTTAATCATTGTAACTGGAATGCAACCACAAACTATAATATAGGAAGCAATTATCTCACAACAACTTTTGTATATGACCAGCACATACTTAGATGTTAGTGATGATGCATCTCTATTGGTTATTATTATATCTTAACCCACCTAAGCAATGGTACACCTTTATACTTTTACATATTCCTATTCCTGAGGTGACAAACTATATCTCTATCATCGGTTGTTGGGTTATATTATTTTCTAGAACAGCCATTCAGAAGGGATTTGTTTTATGCATCTTATACAAGATTTGGTATTTTTAATGCATTCATTTCATTTAGTTCTGTTGTTCGTGTTGTGATATATTTACTATACTTAAAGGACCACTCTAGTGCCAGGAAAGCATACTCGTGCCCCCACCCTCAGGGACCCCCTCCCGCCCGGCTCTGGAAAGGGGAAAAGGGTTAAAAACCTTTTTCCAGCGCTGGGCGGGGAGCTCTCCTCCTCCTCTCCGCCTCCGTTCCTCCCCGTCGGCTGAATGCGCACGCGCGGCAAGAGCTGCGCGCGCATTCAGCCGGTCGCATAGGAAAGCATTCATAATGCTTTCCTATGGACGCTTGCGTGCTCTCACTGTGATTTTCACAGTGAGAATCACGCAAGAGCCTCTAGCGGCTGTCAGTGAGACAGCCACTAGAGGAAAAAGGGGAAGGCTTAACTAATTGATAAACATAGCAGTTTCTCTGAAACTGCTATGTTTATAAAAAAATTAGTTAACCCTAGCTGGACCTGGCACCCATACCACTTCATTAAGCTGAAGTGGTCTGGGTGCCTAGAGTGGTCCTTTAATAATACCTCCTATTTAACAGAAACAATAAATAAAGCTACTATAACTGTATAAATAAGAGCTTTATAAATACTCATAGCAAAAGCCATGAAATATATGACAAGAAAATCTAAATTATTTTAGGGAGCTTTGAAAACATGTTCAGTGTCTACCTTGACTTATTTGTATTTTTTTTTCTAAAATACACAACATTGTATTTGTCTACATTGAATTTAAAAGAACATTATATCAATAGGAATACAAAACCTGTATACAGAGGAACATTGTGAACTTGATGTGCAGGCATGGAGAGTGCCAAGCTCATATCAAAAGCTTTTCATAGGATAGCATTGAAGCAAATGTTTTTCTATGAGCTGCTGTGTCACATGATCAAGCTTTGCTCATGTGTTTAACACTTCAAGGTAAATGCTTTACTTTGAGCAGTTAAACATACAGAAACACTGCCCCCAGACCACTTAATTTGAGATCAAGTGGTCTGGGTGACTTTAGTGGTCCTTTAGTTTTCAGTTTTCTACCCAGTGGCCCAATTTGCCTATTAAGACTTGCTGCTAAGTAAAATGCTATGTCTGTATTATCTGAGATGTGAGTTCCTACACCCCATTATAAGATACTTTATGAATAAGCACAACAGCACATATTTACCCAAATGAATACAAATGTAATAGTTGCAACAAAGAAAATATTCTCACTTACAAAAGCTGACTTCAAGACATCTGATATAACATCAACAACTGACGGGCACTTCTAGAGGCACATGATTTTCCTTGTAATGTGAAGAAAAATAAACATACTTAAAGGATATTTTTATTATTCTGCTGCAAGTTGTGCGCTACCTTAATAAAGGAAACACACATATATTATGGTTCTTTATTGTAAACATTATAGAGTGTGGAACATAATCCACAGAAGGGTTCAGATGTGCAATATTCACATTCATTTAACTGAAAAGCTATTTAAACTGAAACACCATTGTTATATAGTTCTGTGGCTGACTCTCCTGCTGGTCTCTCCAGATTTATTGGCAAAAAAAGCCTGTCCATGCACATTACAGCAAAACACTTTTAATGGCCGGCATTAATCCAGAGTAAAAGCATAAGTATAAATCTTCTGTTCAATGCCGTATATAATGTGGTTACTGTAAATTGAGAAGCTAACAAACCCAAGAAGAATTTGATACATTGTTGTCTTACAAAGTAATCTTACATGGCTTCTTTTTGAATTTATATTGCATACACATTTTAACACAGCATAATTTATGTAATGAGGAGCAAAATATGTATTGATGTTCAGTGTAGAGGGACTTTATAGTCCATACAATTTTTAAAGGGTTTCATAAAACAGTGGTTTTGGTTAGAGTAATCGTTTTTGTGGTCATGAACTCTCTCTTCAGCCCAATCCCCCTTGCCTGACGACACTTCCTTATGCCAAAGGAGGTGGAAGAACTGGGAAGGTAGACTGAGGGAAGGACAGACAATGGAATGAAGGTTAGACGGAGGAGCCTACACAGAAGGTAAAGATAATCACAAAACAGAGTTATGGATCTGGCCAGTGGAGGTTCACCCATATGGATATTTGGGGCAGTTCTCTACCAGTTTTTCTGTGGTGAAAAAAAATATATTTGCAGTAGTTTAGAAACAATGAGATTCTTTTTTTTAGAGGTAAGCCAAAAAAAATTGGGTAAAATTAAAGTCTCTTTAATTCTGTGGGACCCCTCCTCCTTATTGGTAGCTGTTTGGAGAAGCTTACTTGAAAGCATCTAGACATGTCAAAAATAGGTCTGGTTTGCAATCTACCTTATTTCAGCAAGTTTCTGCACATGCCTTGTCTCCTTTAAGAAGGAATTTCAGGAATTTCCATTGAGTTGCCATTCAGCCAGCAGAGACAGCTGCCCATGCAGGGAGGCATGCTATGAGCCTCTCTATTCAAGGCCATCATTGGATAATGACATGAGGGGGTTGAGTTACAGTACCAACTCTACATCCTCTGTCCCCACTGCAGTCACTAGCAGCCTAGTATAGCCCCTAACTCTTTAATTACAGCCTATATCAACCCACTACAGCCCACTACCAGTGGACCTCCAGAGATCAGGTTCTGGACCTGCCCCTGGCACTGATAAGTTATTTGGGCACAAAGGTGGCACTAATGAGCTATCGGAGCACAAAGATGTTGGTTAGTTATGTTGAGACAAAGATAGTACTGATTAGCAATTTTGGGACACAGCTGGCTCGGGGTAGCTGCAGGTGGACAGAGATGGCATTGCAAGCTCGGTACAAAGATAGCACTGATAAGCTTTTTGAGGGAAAAGCTGGCATTGTAGGAAGTGGGTGACATACTACCTAGTGATGTTGGGGAGCCCAAAGATTTGGATTGGTTTCCATAGGAAACGGGTGTGGTTATATGTGTGAAGGTGAGATGTTGCCAATATAGCGAGGCCCACCCAGGGGCACTAAAATATTATTGCACCCAGGCGTCGGTGACCCTATCATTTGCCCTGTGTACCACCTACATTGAGATTGTTGCAGACCACTTTCACCCCCTTTATGGCAATGGTGTTCCATGATTACAGTGACCTTTATTTTTGTTGTGCATTGCATTACAGAGATGTATAATTGACATTTTTAGCAAAATAAACAGTGTGATATTGTACGTGTTACACATATACAGGGATCGTGATTATGCACATTTTTATTTATGTTTATCATGGGTGGATCCCTAGTGGGCTACTAGCGAGTATGGTACATGGTGCACAGGTGTTGTCTGTTCAAGCCCCGGGAGGGTGGTGCGTGAGGTGCATGTTCCTAGGGCAATTTAGGGGTTTACAAGTCGGTTGTGTTCGCTCATGTGTGAGCAAGCTTGGAAACATGCACGGGTCTAGGGTTAAATTGTGTGGTTTCCTGCACTTGGGTGCCAATATTGTGTGTGCTGCCCTCCAGTATGGTGGGGGTGACTATCTTTGACTACCTTCGTGCATGGCTTAGCCGTGCGGTGGAGGTGTTGCCCCTAACCAAGGGGGTAGCGGGGGGGAGGGGGTGTTTGCGGTGCAGTGGCGAATTATACGTGGCTTTATGGAACCGGACTAGGGCCTTATGTGGTACTGCTTCGAGGGTGCCTGGTCATGATATAGTGAGCCTGGTCTCTCTATTCCTAGGTGACCCAGGTCAGTGTTTGTGTCCTCGTATGAGTGAGTCTACGTTAATAAACGAAAAAATAAGGCAATAACTGTGAACCAAAATCAAAATGTTACAACTTAACAACTTTGCAGCCTAAGGCTGCTGGATCGGTGAGTCTCTCCAATGGGTTTGGGTTGGAGCTGGCGGCTTCCCTGCCAGTCAGGTGTCAGGCCGATGGTCGGCTGCAGTCCTTGGTACAAATGGTACCACACTGGATGGGTCCCATCCGTGGGTGCGGTTTAAGCCCGCTGGGGCTGTCGTCGCCTTCGGTATGTCCAGTGTTGCGAGGAATGCTGGAAAATCAGTCCCAGTGCTCAGTTTTTGTACGGTCCGTTTGTGGGAGACGAGGAGGGTTTGTGGCGTTCCCCACCTGTATGATACTCCTGCTGCCCGCAGTCGGGTGGTGACCAGGTTCAGGGATTTTCGCCATTGCAGTGTGGCTTTGGATAAGTCCTGGTAGAAGGACAATTGCGAGTCTTCAAATGCAAGTGGGGTCTTATTCCTTACCGCTGTCATTATTTGCCCCTTATCTTGTGGCAGTGCGCAGTGGAGTATGACGTCGCCGGGCGTTGTAGAAGTGGTTGTGGTGGGCATCGGTAGGCGGTATAGCCCAGCGATGGTAATTTTTTTCGCGGTAGCGGGTGGAGGCACCGAGGCCAGCAGCCTTCTCACATAATGTGGTAGTTCCTCCTGAGAGTCGGTGGTCGGTATGCCACTTATCTTTATGTGGTTGCGGCGGTATCTGTCTTCCTGCGCCACTACTTGTAGTGAGAGAGCCTGTTGGGCTGCTTGTAGGTGGAGTATAGATGCTTGCATGGTAGAGGTGTCTTGGCGGAGCTCTTTAATACCTGCTTCAGTTGTCTCTATTCTTCCTGTCAGTTGTTGTATAGATGTTTTTAGAATGGGCAGGTCAGTAGTGAGGAGGCTTTGAATATCCTGCAGCATTGTGTATAGGATTTGGAGGTCCTGTTTGGTTGCAGGTTCAGTAGTACCTGCTGAAGTTGTGGGCTGTTGCTGCATGTCCTCCGGTGGGCTCTGAGTCTGAGGTGTGATAGATGCAGCTGTGTGGGGAGCCCCTGGTGGAGTTTGATTTTCGGCGGCCGCCATCTTGGCTGGAGTATGCCGCTGGAGCATAGATCCGATATCCCTCTGTTCTGGATCATTACCGGGTGTAGGTTTCTGGTTCCTGCGCCCCATGGGTGTATAGGCAGGTGCTGTATGTGGCGACCACCACTCCGCTGCGTCTCCCGCAAGTTCCCCGCTCCAGAGGTACGCGAGGCTGCGGTCTGTGGGCCTGTAGTAGGCCCCGGTCTTGCATTTCGCCTTAAGGTGTTTCGGGGAGTATTGGAAGGGCATCAGGGGATTCTGTGGGGTGTCCCCAGGCAGTATCTGGTGTTTGCAGGGTCGGATGGTAGTTAGTTGCCAAGATTGGACTTAGATTTATTTTAATTTTATGGCGCTGGTAGAAATGGCGTCCGGTCCGGTTCAGTGCCAGGCTCCGCCCCCTACAGTGACCTCTTTTAGCAGGATAATGTAACCTGCCACCCTGCATAATTATTCAATAATGGTTTGAGGAACATGACAAAGAGTTCAAAGTGTTGTCTTGGCCTCCAGATTCCCCAGATCTCAATCTGATTGAACATCTGTGACGTGCTGGAACAAAAAATCTGATCCATGGAGGCCCCACATCGTAATTTGCAGTTGCAAGTGTCTGCTGCTAATGTCTTGGTGCCAGATACTACTTGACAATTTCTGAAACACCTTACAGCAGTGGCAGTACCTCTGTGCAGCAGTCATCCCATTCCTTAGCCGGGGCCTTTCATCATAGTGCTAAAGCCATAGGCAAAAAGAGTGAGCAACAGCCGTTTGAGCAAAGGTCTTTAAAACTCTGAAGCTGGTGTAGTCATATCATCCTGGATTTTTCAACTTCTATTTTTTGTGTGAGATCAGGGAAGTGAGGGGGGAGAGAGCCTATAGATCAGGGAAGTGAGGGGGGGAAGAGAGAGCCTATAGATCAGGGAAGTGAGGGGGGAGAGAGAGCCTATAGATTGGGGAAGTGAGGGGGGAGAGAGAGCCTATAGATCGGGGAAGTGAGGAGGTGAGAGAGCCTATAGATCGGGAAAGTGAGGAGGGGAGAGAGCCTATATATCAGGGAAGTGAGGAGGGGGGAGAGCCTATATATCAGGGAAGTGAGGAGGGGGGAAAGAGAGCCTGTAGATCAAGGAAGTGAGGAAGGGAGAGAGAGCCGGTAGATCAGGGAAGTGAGGTGGGGAGAGAGAGCCTATAGATCAGGGAAGTGAGGGGGGGAGAGAGACTGCCTACAGGAAGAGTCAGCAAGGAGCAGAAAGGAGAAGGAACAGAAATGAGCAGGAAGGGACATCAAGGAGCAGAAAAGGGCAGCAATGAGCTGGAAGGGACAGCAATGAGCACAAAAGGTAAAGTAGGAGAAGGAGCACAATGTAACAGAAATGAGCAGGAAGGGGCTGCAAGGAGCAGGGAGCAGGAAGGGTCAGTAAGAAGCAGCAAGGAGCTGGATGTTAAAGCAGCACAATGGTAACGTGGAAGGAGCAGAAAGGGTAAGCAAGGAGCAGGAAGGGACAGAAGGAGCAAAAAAGGTAAAGTAGGAGAAGGAACGGAATGATCAGGAAGGGACATCAAGGAGCAGAAAGGATCATCAATGAGCTGGAAGGGGCAGAAGGAGCACAAACGTAATGTAGGAGAAGGGTCAGCAAGGCGAAGGAAGGGTCTGCAAAGAGCAGAAAGGGACAGAAGGAGCACAAAGGTAAAGGAGCAGAAAGAATCAGAAGGAACACAAAGGTAAAGTAGGAGAAGGAGCAGAAAGGTTCTGCAAGGAGCAGAAAGGGATCAGAAAGAGAAAGGAGCAGAAGGGCGCAAAATAAGCAGAAAGTAGCAGAAAGGTGAAGGAGCAGAAGGAGCCAAGGAGGAGAGAAGACAGTATCAGAAGAAAAAAAAAGTCTGTGTCAAATGAAGGAGATCAAAAGGAGATTGGAGCAGGAAGGACAAGTGAAGTGAACCCTCCACTTTATTCTGGACACCACATCATACGGCCTAGCAGGGAAACTTTGGACTTTCTCATCTCCAAAGGTAAAAAAAAAAATCCGTGTTACTGTGTTCACTTTTATTTACTGAGTATCAGGAAGCACAGAGTGCCGCTGGGTAGGGGTGTCGCTGATTGGCTAGAGCAGTCAGCTGGCACTCTAAGCCAATCAGTAGCTCCCCATTCATAAAAACAGTAAAACAATATTATGATCCAGGAACTAGCGATTGGCTTACAGCGTCAGTTGACCACTCTAGTCAATTTGCAGAACCAATGCCTGATGTCAATATGCACTTCCTGAAACTCTGTTTCAGAAGCCGAATAACACTGAGCAACCTGGAGATCTGGAGCTGGAGGAAGCCTTTGGGGTTAAACCATTTGAGAGCGGTTTAACCCCTTAAAGCAAAGAGAGCACCTAGGGGCTTCCTGGCATCATAGCATTTTCATTTAGATGAAGTTGTTATGGTGACCAGAATGTTCCTTTAAATTGCTTAAAGGAACACTATAGTGTCAGGAATACAAACATGTATTCCTGACACCATAGTTGTGAAAATGCTATTCACCCGGGCTTTATGTGATAATGACTAGGCCCCTTCCCTTTCATGACACTGTCAAAAAGGGACCGAGCATGAATGTCATTACAATTATGCCCCCCCCCCCCCATGGAAAAATTCCTGTGGACGCCCATGGGTACTGCAGCAGTTCTTAGCCCTGTAAAGCACGGCTGTGGTTTGTTAACTAATTACAGGGACCACTTGTATACAGACCCGGACTGGCCATCGGGCATACCGGGCAAATGCCCGGTGGACCGCGATGTAAATGAGCCGAGGCCCACAGGGGAGATCACAGGATCTCCCCTGTCGTCCCATGCAGAGCCGGCACTATCCGATCTCCCTTACCGGCCCACAGGCACTGATATGCGGCCGGAGGGAGGCAGGAGAGGACCCGGGAATCTCTAGTCAGCACCCTCAGACACACACACAATACTTCCAAACATATATATATATATATATATATATATATATATATATATATATATTATATATACTACAGCACCCCTCACACTGCACCACTACACACAGTATGCTCCATTACGCACTACACACACAACATTCTCTAAACACACACTCTCTACAACCCCTACACACACTACGTCATCTATACACACACACACCCCAGTCCGGGGCCCTGCTTGTATATTTAAAGACACACCATTTGTCTGCTTTTCTGCCACCTCTGTCTTAAGGCTCACTTCCAAAGGCTATTGTTTTTCTGGTTTCACATTATTGAAATTTCAAATATCCCTGTTATGGGGTTTTTGGTTGCAGGGCACAAATGCATTTTAAAATACTATTATTCTGATTATTATCTGCTCATAAATGACTAGCAAATATTGTATTTATATATGAAGGTCACATTAAGGTAATTGGCCTAGAGGCAGCAGAAACTGTCTGGCCATGTCCTTACAATGTATCTGGTAGGTTTGTGTACAAGCATTGTGAGGTTGGACCTTGATGAGTGTATGGTTAAGAGAATTGTTAGATTTGGATTCAGAACATTTTATTATTTATGATTGTCTTTAATTGTTGTAAGTGTATTTTTTAACAGATGATGCAAAAATACCTTTGGTGCTAGGTTACTCCTATAACTGTTGGGCCCAGAAGATGGCGGAAAACAGGATCTGTGATTCCAACTTGGACTTTGAGCATATTTTGGGAGACTAGAAAAGGTGGGTTTTAAGGGTGTGCATGGGCAAAACGTTTGGTTCATTCGGAACTTCCGAAATTCGGGATTTTGGCAATTCGGGATTTTGGCAATTCGGAACTTCGGCAATTCGGGACTTCGATTCAGTTCAGCACTTCCGAAGTTTGGGACTTTGGCAATTTTGGACTTTGGCAATTTTGGACTTTGGCAATTTTGGACTTTGGCAATTTTGGACTTTGGCAATTTTGGACTTTGGCAATTTTGGACTTTGGCAATTCGGGACTTTGGCAATTCGGGACTTTGACAATTCGGGACTTTGGCAATTCGGGACTTTGGCAATTCAGGACTTTGGTTCGGGACAGCACTTCCGAAATTTGGGACTTTAACAATTCGGGACTTCGGCAATTCGTCACTTTGGCACTTCCAAAATTTTGGACTTCGGCAATTCGGGACTTCGGCAATTCCCTAAACCTAACCCTACCCCTAACCCTACCCCTAATCACTAACCCTAATTCGTAACACACCCTTACCCTAACCCCTACCCCTAACCCTAGATGTGTAAGTGGTTGTGGTGGTTAGGGGCAGGTTTAGGGTTAGAAGTAGGGTTAGGGATAGTGTTAGGGGTAGGGTTAGCGATTAGGGTTAAGGGTAGGGTTATGGTTAAGTATGGGTTAGGATTAGGGGTAGGGTTAGGGTTAGATTCCGGTCATCATTCCCATAATTTTCCCTCCCTCTCTTGTTTTGCCACTTTTCAGAAATTCGAAGCACTTCAGCACTTGCAATATTTGGCACTTCGGCAATTCGGTCTGGTTCGGCAATTCGGTCTGGTTCGGCACTTCCGAAATTCGGTACTTCGGATATTCGGACATTCGGAAGTGTCCGATAATCCGAAATGCAGAAATTCATCCAAATTTACATTCAGAACGAAACAAATTGCACATGTCTACTGGGTTTGTCTGTCAAGAGTTATAGAGTCAAGTCTGTTGTTGAATGTACAGGTGGCCCTTACATCAGTAGTGTATTTTGGATCTGTGCTGCCCTAGGCATGACGGAACTCGGGCACCCCCTAATTTAGATGTGCACCGCCTCTTCCTGTCAAGGCCACAACTCTTCCTGTTAAAGACTAACACACACTTTGACTGACAGACACACACTGACACACCCTCTCACTGACAGTCATACACTCTCAGATATAATGACAAACACACACTCACTGATTTGACATAATATGGCATACACACAATCATTCACAGACACATGGACAGACACACACACACACTCACTGACAGATACACTCACTGATGGCCACACACACAGTCACTCAGACACATAATCAATCACAGACACACACACACCCACATTCAATGACAGACACACACACACTTACACACAGACCCACACTGACAGACATACACACATGCACTAACAGGCACACACAGACACACACAATCACTCAGACACACACACTCACACAGACTCTCACTGATAGACACACACACACACACACACACGTTCACTGTCAGACACACACTCACTCACAGACACACACCGACAGACATACACACATTTACTGACAGACACACACACTCATTCATAGACACATACTAACTCACAAACACACTGACTCACAGACAGACTGACAGACACAACACTCACTGACACACACACACACAGAGATTCACTGACATACACATACTGACAAACATACACACACACACACACACTGACTGACAAACACACAATGACTGATACACACTGTTGTGGAACCAAATTGTGATCTTTGTTATATTCAGAGGAAGCCCAAATTATTATTACAAGTGCACTTGGAGAAGCGAGAATTAGACACCAGACACCTGTTGGTATTCAAAATAAGCTTCTGTCGTTTTATTCATCAGCTGGGTTTTATACATTAAAAAGTAAATGCTTACGTGCAAATACTCATAGAACAGTAATAGTAAGGGAGTTCAGATAAGACATAGGGATGAACGTCATGTACACATAACAAATAAGTTCCGAGAAGAGACATCTCAGGTGCGGGCTATCTGCTCCCGGAACTAGACATATATGGTCTTAAGTGTCGTGTTAAGCATTTCAAGTTAGCCAAGTCCAAGTTTGAGTCCAAGTTAGCCAATTTTAATATAGGATATCATTATATGACACCTATAAGCTTGAGCCTTGGAATCAAGATAAATTCTATCACCCTGACAGACACACACTGACTGACACACACACACATTCACTAACAGACAGACACACATATATACACACACACATTTCCCCCCAACACTCATAGATTATTATTATCTTTTTAATTTTCATTAAAATCCACCCAGCCTTCCTACATTTGGGAGAGCTGGCTAGATATTTTACCTGTGTTCCAGTGGGACTGCTGGGCTGGCTGATGGCTGGGCTGTTGAGGATGCTGTGCAGGCAGGTAGGTGCACATGCAGGCAGGCACGCAAAGCAGGCAGCGCGGGAACTGAGCTCTTCTTGCGCAGTATAATACCAGGAGCTGGAGAGACATAGTACTGCATTACTGCAGGACATGCGTGAAAGCTAAGCAGGAAGAGCTTACAGATCCGTGCTCCCTCGCTGCCCGCCTGGGACAGAACTGGCATTTACCTGGGCATTTGGGGTGCTTTTTGCCGCCTCCTGGAAAGCGCTGCTCAAGGCAAATGCCTTGTTAGCCTTGTGGTAAATAAGGCGCTGCAATAGTTTTAATTCTATATGTTGGTGGAAATTACGTGAACTGTGTTAAAAGGTTGCTTTTGTTTTGGAATGTAAGGAGGAACTTTTACAAATTGACTATAGCAGGAAAAGCACTAATTTTACATCAGTTTGTGTGTTGTATTATTAATTTAATTATTATTATTATTATTATTTTGTATAAAGTGCCTATGTTTTATCAGAGTTCACCGAAGGATGGAGCAAGCCACAAGGGCTAGAAGACTGCACTCTGAGATTCTTACCTATATCTTAACAAATTAAAATAAATGTTTGCCTATCAGTTGGCTACTAAAATCTATTCATTACATGTTTTCCTAAGTAATATTGAGTCTTTGGCTTCTAAAAATGAATCTTTAGTTGCTTCTCAAACTATGGGTATTAATAAATAAATCATCAAAAAAAAAAAAAACACCCAATGCTGCACTTTTAACCATTACAGGCAACATTTAGTGATAATAATGTCTGGTGTACTACAGAGAAGAGTAATGATTATGATCCGTTGTGATATTTCCAAGTTAACAATGGCTTATTCTATCTGAAAACTTCCTGTTTTTACTTTAAAAGCCACGATAGGTTAAGAGTGGGTCAAGGCAAAATATAGGTAGGGTCAAGTTAGTATCGTACCATTTACAACCCTGACATCTCTGTTCAAAACAACGTAATTAAAGTCTAGTACAAAATTGCGTAAAAGCTTTTCTACACTACAATAGCACATCTTAAATTCTGATGCTGCTGCCCCAAGCAGGTGCAAGTAGACCTAGGTTATCTTTCACTGAAAAATAAAACACATCTGTTTATCTCTAAGGTAGCCTGTATTACGTTTCCCTGATTTTTATCTGCTACGAGTTCCTTCAGGAAAAAGAAAACAGTGATTCCACTTGGTGGTCATGAATGTGTACAGCTGTTCTTGTCTTTTGATTGACAAATGCTTTAGCAAAGGCCATGCATCTGATACGTCTCTGTGAACATCCAAGCATTTGAACAAGTGCTTCCCATTTTGTATGTGACAGGGAGAGTGCCGCAGGTGATGATCCGCAACAATTCAGGTAACATGGGCCCTCCTTCTATAGTAACACTTGGCCTAATTAGCTGCCACTTGACTTATCAAGAGGGCATTGTTAGAATGAAAACCTAGAATGCTCAGGATACATACATCTAGGCTGACTGCAAACAGAAGGAAGAAAAGATATTTATCAGCTGAAATAATTAATTAAATACTAATTAGCCTTTTCTCTAAATCACTTGAAAGTAGGAGAGTAGGAGGTGAATTGTTGTCTAGTCTTCAATTGAAAGGTTCTAACAAAATTATATATAGAAAACCTATAAAACTTATTTTCATTGTCATTCTAATTGTAATGAGTAGAGTGATTTATTTTTAACTTCTGTTTTTTGTTTTATTTTTAACTTCTGTTATATGTGCACAGCACATGGGGAAAAAAAATGTCCTTTGTGAAATATGTAAAAGAACATACACTGGTTGATGTTTTGATATTGATAGTCATTGCAGTTGTTTAATGTGTATTAAGTGTAGCCCCGATTCAAAGATTTGTAAAACTAGAGGAAAGGTTCACACTAAAACTGAGTTTTTATGAAATCTGGGTTGCCTTGCAACTAACTATAACTTAATGTTTTACAAAATGCTCATTAAATAATCAAATTTAGGCTACGTTCAGCCAATAAATCACTATAAATGTATTTTTGTAATATTGAATGATTTTATATTATGATTTTATTATGAGTTCTTATTTTTAAGAATATTCAAAATAAACATAGAAAGCATACAAAAAAATTAAATAAAGTGATGGATAACTCCTAATTTGCCACCTGAAAAGAAAAATATTTCTAGTTTAATTAGGAATTGTTAGCCAATACAAATACATTATTTTTGCTTATTTTAGTTAAAGCAATACATGTCTGTGCACATCAAATGCTGTTCTACCTAATATTTACAAACACAGTGACTTAATTTTCTATAACTATGCATTCATCAAGAAAAAGAACGTGTTACTCTTATATTGCCTTCAAGGATAACAGTGATTGAATTATGTGCAGATATTTATTCTGTCTCTATAAACTTCCATTCTAATTTGTAAATGCCAATTAATAAGATATGCAAAAAAATAATAATTTAGTTTTGTGTGTATTTTTCTAAATTAACATTGCATTCTTCCATTGTAAGACCAATACATCATATAAAGTATTAAAACTGTGATGACTTTTAAAGATCTATCGCTGTTATAAGGGATTAAACAACATCAACTTGGAATTCATCCAAGTGGAAAAAAAAGACACCTGCAACCACAATGAAAAAGAATAAAAGACCACCCTATTATCTAGAACAGGAAGTGGTCAGAGAAGTAGGACTGGAAACAGAATAACCCTGAGAAAATGTGGTGACAGTATATCTATTAAATTAAATATAGATGCTTCATTTGGTGGGGAAATTCTCTAACACATATTTCTTGGATCTATCCATTAGATCTATCTATCTATCTATCTATCTATCTATCTATCTATCACCATTTCTCTATTTAAGAGAGAAATTGATCAAAAGACAAGACAGACTGAACGATAGATAGAAGAGAGATAGATAGATCTAAGAAATATTGTGTTGTTTTTTTCATACGTTAGCCATAACATCCAAAAGTATATTGCAATAATCTGTATATTGGATAGGAGTCAACTTATGTTGTACCTTTGTGCACAGTATGTATTTACAAAATTCCAAGTTTTTAGCCAGACTACACACATTCTTCATGTCCTGCTAAGATTTCTATTGAATTAAAATGTTTAGGAAACAGCTCAGTTTACTATGACCATAATACCTTATTTATGATCCACCTAGTTATTCTTTAATGCTATGACCAAATAATTTAATAATGTAATACATCTAGTAAGGTGTCCTGCATGTTAATATATATATATATATATATATATATATATATATATATATATATATATGTATATATATATATATATATATATACACAAAATAAACAATACACAAGATCCAGTGCACTCTCCTATCTACCAAACAGCAACTTCAATGTTGACAGATTTTAGTCGTTTTTAAAAGTTTTTTTTTAAAAAACACCTTATCTAGGCAAAAAATAATGGGGATTTAGTTACATTATATGATCATACATTGCATAAGCCTGCCACAACGTCAATGTACCCCATCTTTGGCAGGTCCTACTCTCACAGTCTAATGTCTGCTCTTATGAGATTAACCCACTTACTTGGGAAAAAAATTCCATCTGAGGCTCTCTGCAGTACAAGGCTAAATGTTCCATATATATATATATATATATATATATATATATATATATATATATATATATATATATATATATATATATATATATATATATATATATATATATATATATATATTCATTCATTTTATTTAATAATGCCACCAAAGTGAATTTAACATTTTAGGTTAATAGCTGAACTGGACAATTTTTTTAAGTCAACTCATGAAATGGCAGTTCTTGCAGCAGAGAAAGTAAATACAAATACAATGAAATTGAATAAGTTTGAACCCATACATTTGTTAGAAATTTGACGTTCACAAATGTATAGATTCAGTTTTACGTGTGTATCCTGACAGGTTCTGCTGGTTTATGGGTTTCCCTTTTTTCCTGTCCTCTGTTTACAATTGACATTGAGTCATAAAACAATTTCACTATCGATAGAGTCACAGGAAACAGACTCTGTGTCTCTTAGGAATGCAGATGTATATGAATGCTCAGTCATGATGCACAGGTCATACCTATGGAGGATGCATTGATATATGACATTACATCTTGCAACGTGTTGACTCTATTTGTCATATTCCTATATTGCATGCTATACATAAGCATGATCATCCACAATGGGATCTCTGAGTTTCAGGCCAATCATGTATACTTGTCCTACAGGCCAAAAGCTGACATGCCCTTTAATGCACACAGATTCAAACTCAGACATATACACATTCCCAGATATATACACAGATGATACTCTCTCCCATACACACTTAAACACAGATATAAATTCTTATAGAAACATGGAAACATAGAATGTGACGGCAGATAAGAACCATTCGGCGCAACTAGTCTGCCCAATTTTCTAAATACTTGCATTAGTCCCTGGCCTTATCTTATAGTTAGGATAGCCTTATGCCTATCCCACGCATACTAAAACTCCTTTATTGTGTTAACCTCTACCACTTCAGCTGGAAGGCTTATCTACACATACTTATTCTTAAACAAACACAGGCATGCATTATCTTATGCACATATTACAAGACACATGGGAAGATTAATTGTGCACACAAAGCCACACTCATAGAAACACATTGACATACTTACACTCAGATGCTTACTGCCACACTGACACAGAGAGTTCAGTTTAGGCATATTTTAGCTACCCTCCTGTTTCCATAAGTTTTGGGTGCAGAAGTTCCCCTGCTCTGAGGTCTAACAGGTCCTGGCTGCCACGGATCATTGTTTCTTCTCTACTCTATATAGCTCTAAGTATGCTGGAAATAATTAATATAATCAAAATAATGAAGACCCAAATCCAACTGTAGTGTTTTTGCAATTGCTCTTCCAACAGCCAATAGGTGAGAGTAGAAAAAGAAAGTCCAACATGATTCCTATTTTTTAAATTTTCTCAAAACCAGGGCGCATGTGTGAAATTCCAGGAATGCAAGTACCATTTACATGTGGTGATAAAATAATAGCTTGCTACTGGCAAAATATGCTGCAGTTGGGTGTAATTCTTTATACGTATGGAATATTCTTTGTTCTCTTGTTGCTCGGAGCCCAGTGTGTATTGTGTACTCAATAGTAAGCATTGGGACACTTGCAGCTGCAAATAAATGTGATGGTAACCAGGAGGTAAAGGATTGGTAGTCCAGAGTGATGTCCACTTAACGCGTTTCACCTGTAAAAAGGCTTCTTCTAAAGAAGCCTTTTTACAGGTGAAACACTTTAAGTGGACATTTATTATAGTGATTTTATATACAACATTTTATTGTTTTTGTTGTTAAATAAATAGTATATTTTATCCTTTCATCACTCTGGACTACCAATCCTTTAACACCTGGTTACCATCACATTCCCTGGTGGGGATTATACCACCTATGCTACACCAACTAGAGCAAGTTTTGCTCTAGTACATGTGAGTATGCCATCTTATATTTTTTTTTCTGTATTTACCTTATCGATACATATTGCACTATTTGGATTCTCTATGTCTCTCCATATATCATCTGCCTTAGACTGTCAAGACGCCTACTGCTTCATACATATCCTAAGACGGGGATTGTTCCGTCTATGCGAAATAACAGCTGAGCTCGGAGTTAGCTCTGGTAAATGTGAGTGTGCATTCTCTTAAGCACTCTTTCACATACCCACTATACCTACCTTATTGCACTATTATGTTTTATGTTTTTTACTTTGAGGTCAACTGTATAGAGACCGTCACCATAAGATCTGTGTACGTATATTATTTATATCATATTGTCTAGGGCGCGGTTCCCTCCTCTTTTCTGTTCACACTATTCTGCTACACGGCTACGAATCCTTGCATTGGTTACTGCTGCCCAATCCTATTGTTTAAACTGCTATAGTGAGCGCCTAATCCTTTTGTTTTTTAAACAATACTGTTGTAACTATTCACCCTGTTGTCCCTAATCCATACAACCTGCTTGCCTTAAACCCTGGCAGGGCTTCCTACTATACTGCTCTGGATCTGATGGATGCTTTCTTCTGCCTGAGAGTGTCAGGAGAGAGCCAACGTATATTTACCTTCCAATGGGAAGATACCCCTACTAGAATTAAGAGACAACTTACTTGGACTAGGTTCCCTCAAGGTTTCAGAAACTCCCCCACCCTGTGTGGAGAAGCACTCACTCAAGATATGCGTCATTTTACATCTGAGGAAGGCTACTGTGTCCTCCTGCAATATGTGGATGACCACCTCATTGCTGCTACCTCCCAAGACGAGTGTCTACAAACTACCAACCAACTGCTGCTATTTCTGTGGGAAGCAGGATACAAGGTATCCAGAAGAAAAGTCCAAATATGCTGCACAGCAGTCAAGTACCTAAGATTCCATATTTCAGAGGGAAGCCGTATTTTCAGTCCAGAACGCAAAGAAGCTGTTTGCCACATCCCAGCACCTACCAGTCGCCGGAAAGTGCGTGAAATCTTGGGTGCCGCCGGATTATGTCACATGTGGATACCTCATTTCGCAATCATCGCTAAGCCTCTCTGAGGCCTCTCTATGCGAACAAGAGCAACTGACGGCCTTCAGAACCCTGAAGGAGGCCTTGGTCCAAGCCCCAGGCCTTGGACTTCATGCTGGCTGGCCTGACGACACTGCAAAACATGTTATGAGAGACTCTGTACCTCAGTCAACCCTTGCCCTGCTGTTCCTGGTACCCATCTCTGACTGGTCACCCATATATACGGAATTTGCTGGCACTAAATAAATAATAAAATAATAATAATATAGCCCTGCTGAACACAAATGGCTGGAAACAGAACCAGGTCATTTCCTGAAGTGGTACCAATTAGAAGATGGAAGAATAGTTGTACCCACAGCACTGCCATGAACATTGTAAGAGCTCTCCATGTGTCAACCCATGTAGGAAAATCATCCTTGGAGGCTACACTTCTACCTGCCAGGCCTGTCTACAGTAACAGAAGCAGAGTCCAGAGGATGCATGGAATTAGACAAAAATAACCCCCCAACAAGGACCAAGCCAACAACCAGGGATTCAAACTGTTTGAGAATTAATGTTAAGAACCAGGAACCAAACAGAGACAGAACATACATGCAAAACACCTTTATTAATAAATAGCAACAAATGAAATAAACCAAAAGCAAAGTCCAGAAGGCAAGCATGGATCAGGCACCAAAGAGGGTAGTCAGATGAGCTGGAATCAGCGGAACCAGGAGAACGGAGTGCAGCAGAGTCAGGAACAAGGCCAGAAGTCAGGAACCAGGAATACACAGGAAACACAGGATACAGGAAGTCTTCTGGGAAACAGGAAACCATGCAAGGGCAAGGAGGTACTGGAACCTGCTGCTTAAATAGGCTGCAAAACAAGGTGAATAACCATGGAAACGGTAATGAAGGAGCTGATCATTAACAAGCAGCTGAATAGCTCAGACACAGGGAGAGGAAGGGTTGCTGTTTAAAACAGCAGAAAAACCCTGACAGTACCTCCCCCTCAACGACCCCCCAAACCCCATGGGTGGATCCAGGTTTCCTGGGAAAGCCGTCATGAAAGGAACAAAGGAGGGATGGGGCATTGACATCAGAGGCTGGAACCCAGGAGCATTCCTCTGGACCGTACCCTCTCTAGTGCACCAAGTATTGGATCTGTACTCTGAACAGTCATGAATCAATGATTCTGCATATTTCTTCGTGGTTATCAACCAGAACAGGAGGTGGACGTGGGACCGAGGGGGTATAGAGATTGACCACCTAGGGTTTCAAGAAGGAAACATGAAATACATTAGAGATTCACATGCAAGGAGGAAGGTCAAGTGCATAGGCTACAGGGTTAACCCTTCGAAGTATATGAAATGATCCAACGAAGCGGGGTGCCAGTTTTTGTGAGGGAACACAGAGCTGTAGGTTGTGGGAAGACATCCAGGCCCTCTCTCCGACCTGATAGGTAGGCACAGGTAGGCGTCTGCGGTCAGCCTGGAGTTTGTAGTTCTGCATTGCGCGTCGCAAAGAGTTATGAATCTACACCCAAGTGGAATGGAGTTCTCTGAGATTTTCCTCCAATGCCGATATCCCTTGTGGCCTGAACGTATCATGGATGGCTGAAACCAACAGTTCACCAAGATCGGGGATAGCCTGGAAGAGGCATTAATAGCACTATTGTGGGCGAACTCAGCCCAGGGTAGCAGATCAGACCAGTTGTTCTGGTGGTCTGAAATATAGAAATGCAGAAACTGCTCCAATGCTTGGTTAGCTCGTTCCGCGGCACCATTGGATTGCGGGTGGTAGACTGAGAAGGAAAGCTGAATTCCCATTTGTGTACAAAAAGCTCTCCAAAATCTGGACACAAACTGGCTACCCCTATCTGAGATTATTACTTTGGGTAACCCATGCAAACGAAAGACCTCCCGAGCAAAAATTTATGCAAGTTCTTGAGAAGTTGGTAGTTTCTTCAAGGGAATGCAATGCAACATCTTAGAGAATTGGTCAACAACCATGAGAACGACCGTATAGCCATGAGAGATAAGAAGATCTACAATAAAATCCAGGGACAAGTGAGTCTAAGAATAACAGGAATATAAGATAAGAATATCATCAAGATAAACCACCACATATTGCTGCAGCATATCTCGCAGAACATAATTTATAAATTCCTGGAAAACCGCCGGAGAATTGCAAAGACCAAAGGGCATTACTAGGTATTCATAATGCTCGCTCCTGGTGTTAAATGCAGTTTTCCATTTGTGGCCCTCTTTTATCCTGACAAGATTATATGCCCCTCTCAAATCGAGTTTAGTGACTAACTCTGTGATCAACGGAATGGGGTAGGCATTCTTAATAGTGATATGATTGAGACCCCTGTAATCTATACAGGGTCCTAACTCGCCACTCTTTTTCACAAAGAAAAATCCGGCCCCGGCAGGAGAAGATGACTTGTGAATAAATCCTCTTGACAAAGCATCGGTAACATACTCCTCCATGGCTTGATTTTCTGCTACAGACAGCGGGTAAATCCGGCCACGAGGTGGAATGGCATCAGGTTGGAGTTCGATAGCACAGTCATAAGGACGGTGTGGCGGCAGAATGCTGGCCTGACCCTTGTCAAATACATCTTGAAATTCCTGGTAGTCAGCAGACAACAAAGAGGCAGAAGATGCGCACAAAACTTTGACCAGTTTCCGGAGACAAGAAAATGTGCATTGCTGGGACCAAGATAAGATCTCAGATTTGTGCCAATCGAAAGTGGGGTTATGCTTCTGTAGCCATGGGATCCCAAAACAACCGGGTAATATGGAGAGGAGATCACTTGGAGTTGGATCATCTCACGGTGTATAGCCTCTATAGCCAAAGATATGGGCACAGTTTCATGTGTTACGAGGCTAGGCTGTAGTGGTCTGCCATCGATGGCTTTGAAAGCTAGTGGATCCGGTATAGCGTGCTCTGAAGCAAAGGCTACCCCGTCCTCCACCGCTGCTTCCACCTACAACGCCACGGTCACCACCTCCTCAACCTATGGGTCACTTAGTATAAACTATGTACACAATAGCAGAGGCTTGTGAAGGCCTTTTCTCCATGCATCAGGAGTTGAGCTCAGTTTGAACAATGAATCTGCTCCTGATTACCCCCCTATGGCAGAGTCAACTGTTGTTCCCGGATCTTGTAGCACAATCTTACGCAGACCCGCTCTTACTGCCATCCCACCCGACTCTCCTTACGAATCCGAAGGGGAACCCTCACCCGCCATTACTTGAAGAGAGACTCTTCCTGGTGGCTTGGACTCTTTCTGGGGCACCTGGCAAGTCGGCGAACTATCGCAGACTGATAGGGACCTCTTATGGGATTCATGGGCACCGGGGACGAGATTATGCTACCTCTCTGCTTGGACCTCCTGGTCCTCTTGGTGCTTGGAATGGAACCTCGATCCACCTACGGCACCTATTCCCGCCATCTTGAATTTCCTGTCGTCGCTTTTTGCAACAGGGAAATCTTATAGAACTATCAACGTAGTTCGATCGGCGATCTCAGTGGCCCATATCCCTATCCAAGGGATTCCGGCGGGTAGGGACCCTATGGTATGTCGATTACTGAGGGGCATGCAGCTCAAATGTCCTCCGGCCTCCAAATACTGGGATGTGGACCTAGTCATCACCTTCTTAAGAGGATGGCCTTCTAACGACAGACTCTCGCTCCGCCAACTTTCGGCCAAGATGACGATGTTACTTTGCCTAGTTTTTTTTTCGTCGGGTAACCGACATTAGGGCCTTTGAAGTTGATGCTTTTTCGATAGGTCCCAAAGGGGTCACCTTCCATGTCTCCCGACGCACCAAATTGAACTCCACCGCCATTTTTTACCCCTTTTTCGTCACAGAACCTCAATTATGTGTGGTTGCAGCCTTACGCAGCTACGTGACAGCTACTGCCTCTCTCTGCCTGACTTCCTCCGGCCAGCTCTTGATTTCCTACGTCAAAGCTCACAATCCAGTTTCCTCTACCACCCTCGCTAGATGGGTACGCTGGATCTTGTCACTGGCAGGCATGGACCTCACTTTCGGGGCTCATTTGGTGAGAGGCGTGGCTGCTTCTTTGCCTATGCAGCCGGAGCATCACTATCAGATGTCCTTCGCACGGCTGACTGGTCCCGCGAATCCACTTTTCGGACCTTCTACTTTAGACAGAACTTCTGCGCGGTGTTTTCTTTGTTACATCAGCGTTAAAAATGCAAAATTCAAAGCCTCCTGTCATGTAATACAATTGAAGATTATGCTAGCTTTAGTGTACTAATAATCTTAATTTTAATAAAGACAGGAGGCGAGTATTTTCCCACCCATACCCACCCTTTCGGTCTTCAGGTATCTCTATGCTATCCTTCTTCAGATTCCTCTATCCTTCTATAGGAAACTAGGTCTCTAGCTCTCCCTTCATCATTCCGACTGTCCAACGTATATTGTGTATCTCTCGTATGTCATGATTCTAATACCATAGGGAGAGAAGTATCGATTACTTGTATATTGTCATAATAGTACTATAGTCTTACTGAAATATGCTATGCAGATGCCTTCCATGTTTTCATGGTCTTACAACTAGTACCTAACCTATTCCACGTTCTCGTTTCAGCGTAATTCAACGTGGACCTACGGTTACCTCTATGTGGATTATCCAAAGTTTATCCTACGTTCCCCATGGTTTATCCTAATTTGTTATGCGGATTATCCCAACTTTATCCTACACTCCACATGGATTATCCTAATTCGCTTGGATTGATTCTCCTGTTACAGACCCAAGACTGATTTTGATTCAGAATTGTTTGAACTTTGTCCGTCTGCGATGTTGCTAGTTGAAAGAGAAGGAGGAGCCTGTTCACTGGGAATACTATACCTCCTACTGTTTTTTGATTGGTTCTTACTATCCTTTTCTTTACTGCTATGGAGTTTAGTAAAGAGAGTTATGCAAAATACTCGCCTCCTGTCTTTATTAAAATTAAGATTATTAGTACACTAAAGCTAGCATAATCTTCAATTCTAGTCTTGGGTGGAAGAGTAACAAATTATTTTTTTGAACATTATTAATGTTACCATCTCTGCTGGAAGACTTATGTAGGGGAAAAAAAACATACAAATCAGAACAGAACACCAGAACTGACTAGCTCACATTTTATGATTTTTCCACTTTATAATTTTTACCCTTACATTTATTATTATTCTCTCAGAAAATGCTGTGATATGCAAATAATTGTACAGTTGATTAAAAGTACACTACGAAGCACCAAACTGTTTATGGTATTACCGTGATACAACACTGTATTTTCTGTACATCTTCATTTACTTGATATATCTCTTTTCTAGCTAATATGATCATATTGTTTTACTTTTGCATGTCAAAACTCAATAAAAATTATGACTAACTCTACCAATCCATTGCCTTCCTATGGGAATGTTTTGTGATTGGCTTAGATAATCACTTCTGATAATGTCAGCCAAGGAGGCAGATGGGGGCGCTGTAAAAAAGGTTTTTACTTTTTTAAAGGGCAACGGGGAGCTAGGAACCATACATGTTTTTTAAAACACTATAGGGTCAGGAAAACATGCTTTTATTCCTGACCCTATAGTGTTCCTTTAACTACACAGTAAAACATTGGGAAATCACTGTGAAATTGCATATTCTAGACCAAAATATCCAAATTGGAAAAATCAAATAAATCAGCTGTGTTTCCAACTCAGTTAGCATGTACTAATCAGGGCATGTTTTAGGTTTTCAAATAATAATGAATATGGTAGGCTGACATTTGTCTGCACTAGGTATGAAGGAACACTATAAATTGGTATGTTATTCTGGTAAAAATTCTCTGAGTTGGAATACTCTTTCCAACACCAGCAGTTAAAGTGATGCACATGCACATTAGGTCTCCCAATCGGATGAAGTCAGAGGAGGGGGAGTGCCGACTCAGCTCCAATGAATATCAGCGCTGGAACCAGGTAAGTGATTGATTTAAGTTTTTTTTTTTTATGTGCAACTGGATGGGGGGGGGGATGGGGACTAGAGGGCACTATAATGTTAGGCATATAGATTCGTATTAATAACACTTTAGAGTCCCTTTAACCTAATCCTCTAAGCTTAACCTCTCCTTCCAATTGTTTTCATTGGGTACAAAGAGGATATTTCATAAACTTCTACACAGCAAGGGAATATTGGATTATTAGTTCAGCACTCACCAAGGTTTTGAACTGACATGAATGAAACTATTGCCTAAGACATGATGAAGCATTTATGAATGGATCTAGATATTACTGTGAGACTTGACATTTATTGTGATCATAACTGTCAGAGATGTTGTAAACTTGTATCCACACAACTGCATTTTCTCCATCCATATTCATTTCCCAAAACATAAATGGTCATACAAGCACATAGACATACATAAAAACAAACTACCAAATGGAAACATACATGCATACAGACAGGCATATATCCTATAAAGCATTCCTGCAAATATTTACACATTGACATACTTAAACTAATACCCACTCACACCTATAACACACTATTTCTAAAATTACCATGCGCTGTTTCTTTTTTTTTTTTTCAATTTGACTTTTTTTATTTTGTCGATAAATGCAGTTTAAGGGGTACAGAAAAAAAGGGAAGCGGTAAACAGTTCTTCTTTACACATGGGGAGCGTGCGGCCCCCAACCATTTGCGATATACAATGTGCAATATACAATATATAACAGAGGTATGCAAGCATAGGAGAGACATAATGCATAATACATATCCTACATGTTACATTTAGGTCATGGTACAAGACGGCGATCTATCGTGTCTTGTGTCATTCGCAAGTCATGTTGGGATGGAGTTCCCTGAGGTCGGTACTGGAGGCTAAAGAGGAACTGTAGATGGTTAGGGGAGGCAAGGGGAAGCTAGGTGGGTAGGGAGGAGGCTGGGGGGTTTATGTCCAGCTAATTCTGTAGAAGTGGCTTGTAAGGCTTTTCGGTATAAGCGGTATATAATGTATCTCAGCATATTTGTATGGGGTTGGTATAACCACCCATATGTCTGGACATGAGTTGTTTAAGGCTTTTGTGTAGACCTATGTTGGGTGTTTCAGTTCCCAATTTTCCCATACTTCGTGTCTCCAGCTTTCATTAGGTGGGATTCGGGAGAGGTTCGATTCATATTTCCCAGCTTGAGAGAGATGACGTATCACCTCCTGCATTGTTGCATTGCTGGGTGACAGCCAATTTTTTGCGATAAAGTATTGAGCTGCTACAAGTACGTGGAATATTAGGTATTTAATTTGCTTGGGGTATTCGGCTTCAAACATGAGCAGGAGCAGAGAGGTCGGGGAGTTCGGTATTGTTACTGAAGTGTGTTGGTGTATTAGGGAAATCACCGCTTTCCAATACGGTTGAAGTTTCGGACATTTCTACCAAGTGTGTATGAACGTGCCCAACTCCTCCTTGCAGCGCCAGCAGATGTTGGAAGCTTTTGGGTCTAATACCTAGAGGTAAATTTGAAAAATGTAGTTCCAGGTCAAGTCAGAAATACCTAGAGGTAAATTGAAAAATGTACAGTCCTTTATATTTCTAGTTAGTTTATATTTTCCATCTACTCCATCCTGAGGTAAAATTGTCTCTTAGCCAATCAGTGGTGTACCTTACTGAAGCAGTCGGAGGCTTTCTGTTCGAGGAATCTCAGGGAAGCAGAATGACAGGGGTTGAGCTTAATGGCACTAGAGAGAATACTTTGGGACTAAATTGTTCAGAAATGATTAACCCCTAAAGGTAAGTCAGCACCAAGTATCTCCTGGCACCATATGAACTTAATTCCAATTAAGTTGTTGTGGTGTAAGAGGTGTTCTTTTAATTGATTACAGAGGATATGATGCTATTGTCATGCAAAAAGCTAAATAAATAGCAATCACCCTAAAACCCAATAAAATATCCGCTGTCATTTAGCACTTTGCCCAAAAAAGCCCATGAAATGCCTTGTTAAAATGACTGTAAGTGCATGTCCGTTGCATGTTAAATAATCTGAAATTCAATGTTAAAAATGCTACTTTATTAATTAAGCATAAAAATAAATTTTGTGATTTAGTACTTATTAAATTACTGAATTGAACATATCAATCTCTTAAATCTTTTTTTTGTATTAATTCTATAATACAAATAACTAAAGGTGCACAAGTGCAACTGTTTTTTTTTAAACTGACAAAACTAATCTAGGTTTTAATCTATTTGTGAAACAAAGTTGGTAATAGCCTTAGTTCAGAATTAGCAGCAGTAGAAAGTGTGAAACTTTTCCTAGAAAAACGTGGAATGATAAGAATGCTAGTTATCCTATAAAGAAAGGACACATCTGAGGATTTGCCAAATCCTTATTTAGGAAATACAGAAAAACCTATAAGCCTCAAAACAAACCTTAATGAAATTGCTTCAAAATGAGTAAATGGGGTAAAAAGCATATACTGTGCATATCTAGGTTAAACTTATACAACATAATAATTACAGAAAACAGACCCAATACTTTGCAACGTAAATTTATGTTACGCATTCTAAAGAAATAGTCAGCAAATAAAAGCTGGAAGAAGAAAAATATCATTTTTAGAATAAGACGTTTCAAGGACATAGATTCACTCTTTTATAAAATAGATGGATGATTGGCGTTACCATAAATAGTTTAAAATATAATTTGATATATAGTGTATTTCTGATTTAAAATCACTGTGTAACTGAAAAAAACTTATAACTAACATTGTATTAATATAAATTAAAATTACAAAAGAAAGACCACATCCAATAAAAAGAAAAAAATATTTACACTGTAAAAATAAACTAAAGTGATAATAGCTCTAACCAAACACTCCCCTGTAAATTTGTAAAATACAGGAGAGCGCACCTTTTAAAAGGTAAATACAAACAAAATACAAGTAATAAATAATAAAAAATTGTGGTATAGACGTTAGCAGCTAGACATAAAGCAAAACTCCTTAATGATCATGCCCTAGTATATAAAATTCAAAAATGTCAGCGCTATATATGGTAGCCTATACAATGAGGCAACCTATAACAATGTGCAGAAAAAAATCATCAACCAAAACTCTGTGATTTTAGTAGTAAATAGATAGAGACACTTAAATCCCACAGTGGTCTAGATTTATGCACTAGAAATATATAAAAACTTGTTTAAGAGTCCATATAGTCTTATAAGGGAGTCTTGAAGGGGTTAATCCTGTGTTGAGATGGGAGATACACTGTAGCTTTTACCTTTAAAAGATACAAAAGAAAACTTTCATAGTGTAAAACCGTTTTATTAGATCACAAGATACCCTTCCCCCCAAATAGGAACCCTTACTTGAGCAAGTTGTGATAATTGTTTCCAATATATCACGAAAAACACATTTGTAAAATCAGAGGCTGTGTAGCCGTTTACCGTCCGCTGCTACTCAGTGATTTCAAAATTCCCGCCCGATCTCAGCGCTGATACGGTGGGTTCTCTCCTGCAGCATAGGAGCGTCAGTGTGTGGACGATTGTAAGCCGGCTATGAACATCAGACCTCTGCACCCGATATCACATCAACGTGTTTCGCCCTCTACATCGGGCTTTGTCAAGATAGTGTATCGGATAAGAACAGCATCTTTAAATACATTTTCTCTTGATCAGCTAGTCAAAAACTGCTGATCAATTAATAGTCTAAAACATATTCAAGGTGGAGGATGAGCAGTATCCTGTCATTATTTAACAATTTAGAAATGTGAATAACATACACGTACTTCATGTTGATTGAAAATATTAAATCACATCTAAAATCATTACGGAGGAAACATTATAGTGCAGAAGATTGTAATAATGTCAAGAGCAATAAAATATATTATAAAATAAAACATGAGGTAGAGAATTTAAGTCTTCTAGACATTACTGCACTTATAGTAATTACTGGGCTTCCTTTTTATATATCCATTAATGGAAAAAAGAGAGGCGCATACATAAATAAAATCAAAGGAGGAAAAGCAAACACCTAATAAAGTATCAATTTCGAAAATACTGTTAATGAAGGTGTATTGAATCTAAAAATGAAGTAGTGACATCTAATGCCTATATCGCTATTCCGGAGGTGTACAAATAGTAAAACAAAGTCTCTGTACCCTAAAGAACAATAATGATCAGGAGAAAGTATATCCATTGTAATAAAATTACCTATATGCAAATGAAGGAAAACACAACTTTCCGTATAGTGATAAATCATTACTAATTCTATCCGGAAAAATTGAAAGGGTCTTTAAAATGAGAAAATGGAAACCAGAAATAATTTGAAATAATTTCTCAGAATGAAATAGAATTCCCTTTATGGACAATTATTCAAAAATGACTCGCCTTAAGTTAAAAGATTCCAGGTCTATGTGCCTTATATATAGGTTAGTTACAAGATATTTACAAGTTCTAGGTCCACATTTAAGCCCAGAGGGGCCAGAGATTTCAAGTTAAAAATCCACAGCATTTCCTGATATATCAATCTCTTGGCTAGTTCTCCCCCTCTCCATGGAACATTGACCCTTTGTATTCCACAGAAAGTAAGACCACTTGGGTCACCCCCATGGTGTTCCATGAAGTGCCTAGATACAGAATGTTTATCAAATTTCCTCTTTATATTGTATATATGCTCGTTGATTCTCGTCTTTAACATTCTCTTAGTTTGTCCTACGTATTGTAGTCCGCACGGGCAACTTAAAAGGTATATCACTTGTTTGGAATGACACGTAATACACTCTTTAATGCTATACGTTTTCTTGGTAACTGAGGACTCAAAGGCAGAAATTCCTCTATATGGGGGACCTGTGGTTTTGCATACATTGCAGATCCCACACTTGAAAAAACCTTTCTCCGTATTCAAAAAATGAGTTATAGGTTTGGTCTGCCTATAACTATGCACCAGCTGATTTCTAATCGTGGGTGCCCCCCTAAAAATAATTGTTGGTTTCTGAGGTAAAAGTGGGGCTAGAATAGGGTCTTTATGTAAAAAGTGCCAGTGCTTGTTGATTGTTCTCCTTAGAAGGTGTGCGTGACTACTGTAGTTAAAAATAATGGGACACTTAAAATTCTGTAGATTCTCCTTGTCTTTCTTAGATGGGTTTATAAGAGTGGTTCTCTCCAGAGCCTTCACTCTATTAAGCGATAGCTCTAGAAGTTCAGGTTCATAGGCTTTTTCTATAAATTGTTGCTTAACTTGTTCTAGCTGTTGTTCACATGTTACGGGATCCGTGCAATTTTTCTTTATTCTTTGAAACTGTCCATATGGGACATTGGTCAACCATGGTGGGTGATGGCAGCTTGTTCTTAGGATAAAACTGTTGACGTCAACCATCTTGAAGAAGGTTTTGGATTTTAAGATTCCTTCCTCCACATAGAGGACTAGATCTAAGAAATCTACGCTAGTGGCACTATATTTAGAAGTGAAAACTAAATTGGATCCATTTTGGTTCATGTGATCCAAAAACGCGGAGAGTTCAAGTTCCTCCCCTTCCCAAATGAAAAAGCAGTCGTCGATATACCTCCTATAGAGGACCAGGTTCGTCACCCATGGATGGCCGCCCCATACGTTCATGTCCTCCCAGTCTGCCATGAACATATTGGCATAACTGGGTGCGAACCTGGTCCCCATAGCGGTTCCCGTGACTTGTAGGTAGATCTCATCATCATGCCAGAAAAAATTATGGGTCAAAATAAAATTAATGCACTCAATTAAAAACTCGACTTGTTCCATTTGCAGTTCTGATTCTCTGTACAGAATGTTCCTAATTGCTTTTAATCCCATTTCGTGTTGAATGACTGTGTACAACGATGTTACGTCACAGGTCACCAGCCAGTAGTTCTTTTTCCAGGTTATATTTCCTAATAGGCGGAGTAATTCACTACTGTCCTTTAGGTATGATCTAGTGGTTTTAACTGCGGGTTGTAACAATGCATCTATATATTGGGATAGATTCGAGGTCAAAGACCCAATCCCTGAAATAATGGGTCTACCTGGTGGCCTCGTCATGTGCTTATGGACCTTAGGAAGGAAGTAAAAAACTGCCCTCCTAGGATGTAGATTGTGAACAAAGTCGTGTTCTTTCTTAGTCAGAATCCCCATGTATTCCCCTCTATCCAAAAGTGATGCAAGTTCAGCTTGGAATTCAGTGCTGGGATCTTTGTTCAATGGTTTATAGGTACTTGTGTCTTTTAATAGTCTAAGGCACTCCATTTCATAATACTCTACATCCATTAATACTGTCCCCCCACCCTTATCTGCGGGTTTGATCACTAGGTCCTTATTGTCACGCAATTCTTTTAAGGCTTTTCTTTCCTCCACTGTAAGGTTGTGGTGCCTATTAGAAATTTTGTTGGGAATTTTCTCTAAATCCTCCAACACCGCTATGCTAAATGCACTCATATGTGCGCTTGGAGGGTTCGGCGGACAGAATTTAGATTTCTGTTGGAGAGGTGTATGTAGGAAAAAATTATTGTTATCTTGTCTCTTAATATTGGTATTAAAGGGATTATTTGAAAAAAAACGTTTCAAATTTAAAGTCCTCATAAATTTCTGGACATCCAAAAAATTAGTAAAAGGATCAGATTTTGTAGCGGGAGCGTATTTCAGACCTTTGTTAAGAAGTCTGATTTGGTTTGGTGTCAGTTCAGTCTTAGACAGATTAAAGATCCCCATTGGTTCTACCATTTTGTTCTTTTTCCTTCTCTGTATTCCTCTTCCTCCTCTACTTCCCCTCTGTGTGGTCTCTTTAATCGTTCTTTCGGTTTCTGGTTTTGAAAACGAGGATTCGTGAATAAATGGCGTGGTCCTAAAAAATCTTTCCCCCCAATATTGTTAGAGTGATTGTTAGGCTTATCAAATGTGTCATCTTCTTTTTTTGATAATGCTTCAAATCTATTGGACATGTACTCTACCCTGGGAAAGGTTTTCTGTTGTGGTTGTGGTGCTTTAGAATAGAAGCTAGATGAATTCCTCCGTTTTTTGTTAGTCACCAAAGTCCAACCTTTCTCTCTAGGAGTCTTCGGGATAGGGTTATATTGTTTCGATCTAGGCATCTCATGATGATCATAATTCCTTTTAAATTCACCATCTCTTTGATGAGGGTTGTGTGTACCCCTAGTTTCATGTTCTATACGCTTCTTATAAAAAGTGGGGAATTGGGTATTGCGTGCCTGTCCCTTTTTGTGGTAATTCCTTACCCTATTGTCCTGGAAATCTTGTTGATCCCTCTCAAATTTCTTTCTCTTAATACTAATGGTTTCTTCAAAGTTTTTATCCAGCTTTTTCTCTATTTTTTCCATTAATAGAACACATTCTGGAAGTTCCAGATATGGTGTTAAAATCTCCTTCAAGTTGCCTATTTCCTCGTCTAATTTAGTAAGCATTCTTTTCCTTTTACAGATAATATGGCTGATGAGTTCAAATGAGCAGTGATCTAAAATGCGGTCCCAGACAACATTAAATTCAATGTCGTCCTTATCAGCTGCTGATTGAAGCATCAATCTTAGGCCCCTTGGTATAATCCGGTTGTCCCAATATTTCTCTAATGCGGCTATTTCTAGCTTAATTTTCATCTCTTTGATAATGCATTTCTCTAATAAAAATATATGTTTCCTCCAATGAATGCTGTCTCTGTTTGATAATGGTGCTTCATCTTGTTTCAAAGCTAAATCAATTTTGCATTGATCTCTATAAGTAAAAAGAGACATAATATCTCTAGGTGCTGCTCTTCCCCTTTAAGGAATGAGAAATAAATAATTTGTAAAATACAGGAGAGCGCACCTTTTAAAAGGTAAATACAAACAAAATACAAGTAATAAATAATAAAAAATTGTGGTATAGACGTTAGCAGCTAGACATAAAGCAAAACTCCTTAATGATCATGCCCTAGTATATAAAATTCAAAAATGTCAGCGCTATATATGGTAGCCTATACAATGAGGCAACCTATAACAATGTGCAGAAAAAAATCATCAACCAAAACTCTGTGATTTTAGTAGTAAATAGATAGAGACACTTAAATCCCACAGTGGTCTAGATTTATGCACTAGAAATATATAAAAACTTGTTTAAGAGTCCATATAGTCTTATAAGGGAGTCTTGAAGGGGTTAATCCTGTGTTGAGATGGGAGATACACTGTAGCTTTTACCTTTAAAAGATACAAAAGAAAACTTTCATAGTGTAAAACCGTTTTATTAGATCACAAGATACCCTTCCCCCCAAATAGGAACCCTTACTTGAGCAAGTTGTGATAATTGTTTCCAATATATCACGAAAAACACATTTGTAAAATCAGAGGCTGTGTAGCCGTTTACCGTCCGCTGCTACTCAGTGATTTCAAAATTCCCGCCCGATCTCAGCGCTGATACGGTGGGTTCTCTCCTGCAGCATAGGAGCGTCAGTGTGTGGACGATTGTAAGCCGGCTATGAACATCAGACCTCTGCACCCGATATCACATCAACGCGTTTCGCCCTCTACATCGGGCTTTGTCAAGATAGTGTATCGGATAAGAACAGCATCTTTAAATACATTTTCTCTTGATCAGCTAGTCAAAAACTGCTGATCAATTAATAGTCTAAAACATATTCAAGGTGGAGGATGAGCAGTATCCTGTCATTATTTAACAATTTAGAAATGTGAATAACATACACGTACTTCATGTTGATTGAAAATATTAAATCACATCTAAAATCATTACGGAGGAAACATTATAGTGCAGAAGATTGTAATAATGTCAAGAGCAATAAAATATATTATAAAATAAAACATGAGGTAGAGAATTTAAGTCTTCTAGACATTACTGCACTTATAGTAATTACTGGGCTTCCTTTTTATATATCCATTAATGGAAAAAAGAGAGGCGCATACATAAATAAAATCAAAGGAGGAAAAGCAAACACCTAATAAAGTATCAATTTCGAAAATACTGTTAATGAAGGTGTATTGAATCTAAAAATGAAGTAGTGACATCTAATGCCTATATCGCTATTCCGGAGGTGTACAAATAGTAAAACAAAGTCTCTGTACCCTAAAGAACAATAATGATCAGGAGAAAGTATATCCATTGTAATAAAATTACCTATATGCAAATGAAGGAAAACACAACTTTCCGTATAGTGATAAATCATTACTAATTCTATCCGGAAAAATTGAAAGGGTCTTTAAAATGAGAAAATGGAAACCAGAAATAATTTGAAATAATTTCTCAGAATGAAATAGAATTCCCTTTATGGACACTTATTCAAAAATGACTCGCCTTAAGTTAAAAGATTCCAGGTCTATGTGCCTTATATATAGGTTAGTTACAAGATATTTACAAGTTCTAGGTCCACATTTAAGCCCAGAGGGGCCAGAGATTTCAAGTTAAAAATCCACAGCATTTCCATGGGTGACGAACCTGGTCCTCTATAGGAGGTATATCGACGACTGCTTTTTCATTTGGGAAGGGGAGGAACTTGAACTCTCCGCGTTTTTGGATCACATGAACCAAAATGGATCCAATTTAGTTTTCACTTCTAAATATAGTGCCACTAGCGTAGATTTCTTAGATCTAGTCCTCTATGTGGAGGAAGGAATCTTAAAATCCAAAACCTTCTTCAAGATGGTTGACGTCAACAGTTTTATCCTAAGAACAAGCTGCCATCACCCACCATGGTTGACCAATGTCCCATATGGACAGTTTCAAAGAATAAAGAAAAATTGCACGGATCCCGTAACATGTGAACAACAGCTAGAACAAGTTAAGCAACAATTTATAGAAAAAGCCTATGAACCTGAACTTCTAGAGCTATCGCTTAATAGAGTGAAGGCTCTGGAGAGAACCACTCTTATAAACCCATCTAAGAAAGACAAGGAGAATCTACAGAATTTTAAGTGTCCCATTATTTTTAACTACAGTAGTCACGCACACCTTCTAAGGAGAACAATCAACAAGCACTGGCACTTTTTACATAAAGACCCTATTCTAGCCCCACTTTTACCTCAGAAACCAACAATTATTTTTAGGGGGGCACCCACGATTAGAAATCAGCTGGTGCATAGTTATAGGCAGACCAAACCTATAACTCATTTTTTGAATACGGAGAAAGGTTTTTTCAAGTGTGGGATCTGCAATGTATGCAAAACCACAGGTCCCCCATATAGAGGAATTTCTGCCTTTGAGTCCTCAGTTACCAAGAAAACGTATAGCATTAAAGAGTGTATTACGTGTCATTCCAAACAAGTGATATACCTTTTAAGTTGCCCGTGCGGACTACAATACGTAGGACAAACTAAGAGAATGTTAAAGACGAGAATCAACGAGCATATATACAATATAAAGAGGAAATTTGATAAACATTCTGTATCTAGGCACTTCATGGAACACCATGGGGGTGACCCAAGTGGTCTTACTTTCTGTGGAATACAAAGGGTCAATGTTCCATGGAGAGGGGGAGAACTAGCCAAGAGATTGATATATCAGGAAATGCTGTGGATTTTTAACTTGAAATCTCTGGCCCCTCTGGGCTTAAATGTGGACCTAGAACTTGTAAATATCTTGTAACTAACCTATATATAAAAAAAAAAAAAAAAGAGAAGTCCTGCGCTTAAGCTGCAAGGACTACAACACACATCAGCCCCAATATATAGTAAAAACCAAAGAAAAGAAAAGAAAATGTTACCTGCGCTTTTTCCTTAATCCCTATGTATATTTAGACAAATGGAGGTCATTTAGTTGCTCCAATGGCCATTGGAGGGATGCCCGCCTGCCAACGTCAAGGCAGACCCCCCCTAAGCGGGTCCTAACACTGACCCTTCAGCCTGCTTCCTTGAGCTTCTGGCAAAGATATCTCTAATGAGACAGAAAGGGGCATTTTTTATATAAAAAATGCCCCTTTCTGTCTCATTAGAGATATCTTTGCCAGAAGCTCAAGGAAGCAGGCTGAAGGGTCAGTGTTAGGACCCGCTTAGGGGGGGTCTGCCTTGACGTTGGCAGGCGGGCATCCCTCCAATGGCCATTGGAGCAACTAAATGACCTCCATTTGTCTAAATATACATAGGGATTAAGGAAAAAGCGCAGGTAACATTTTCTTTTCTTTGGTTTTAACCTATATATAAGGCACATAGACCTGGAATCTTTTAACTTAAGGCGAGTCATTTTTGAATAATTGTCCATAAAGGGAATTCTATTTCATTCTGAGAAATTATTTCAAATTATTTCTGGTTTCCATTTTCTCATTTTAAAGACCCTTTCAATTTTTCCGGATAGAATTAGTAATGATTTATCACTATACGGAAAGTTGTGTTTTCCTTCATTTGCATATAGGTAATTTTATTACAATGGATATACTTTCTCCTGATCATTATTGTTCTTTAGGGTACAGAGACTTTGTTTTACTATTTGTACACCTCCGGAATAGCGATATAGGCATTAGATGTCACTACTTCATTTTTAGATTCAATACACCTTCATTAACAGTATTTTCGAAATTGATACTTTATTAGGTGTTTGCTTTTCCTCCTTTGATTTTATTTATGTATGCGCCTCTCTTTTTTCCATTAATGGATATATAAAAAGGAAGCCCAGTAATTACTATAAGTGCAGTAATGTCTAGAAGACTTAAATTCTCTACCTCATGTTTTATTTTATAATATATTTTATTGCTCTTGACATTATTACAATCTTCTGCACTATAATGTTTCCTCCGTAATGATTTTAGATGTGATTTAATATTTTCAATCAACATGAAGTACGTGTATGTTATTCACATTTCTAAATTGTTAAATAATGACAGGATACTGCTCATCCTCCACCTTGAATATGTTTTAGACTATTAATTGATCAGCAGTTTTTGACTAGCTGATCAAGAGAAAATGTATTTAAAGATGCTGTTCTTATCCGATACACTATCTTGACAAAGCCCGATGTAGAGGGCGAAACGCGTTGATGTGATATCGGGTGCAGAGGTCTGATGTTCATAGCCGGCTTACAATCGTCCACACACTGACGCTCCTATGCTGCAGGAGAGAACCCACCGTATCAGCGCTGAGATCGGGCGGGAATTTTGAAATCACTGAGTAGCAGCGGACGGTAAACGGCTACACAGCCTCTGATTTTACAAATGTGTTTTTCGTGATATATTGGAAACAATTATCACAACTTGCTCAAGTAAGGGTTCCTATTTGGGGGGAAGGGTATCTTGTGATCTAATAAAACGGTTTTACACTATGAAAGTTTTCTTTTGTATCTTTTAAAGGTAAAAGCTACAGTGTATCTCCCATCTCAACACAGGATTAACCCCTTCAAGACTCCCTTATAAGACTATATGGACTCTTAAACAAGTTTTTATATATTTCTAGTGCATAAATCTAGACCACTGTGGGATTTAAGTGTCTCTATCTATTTACTACTAAAATCACAGAGTTTTGGTTGATGATTTTTTTCTGCACATTGTTATAGGTTGCCTCATTGTATAGGCTACCATATATAGCGCTGACATTTTTGAATTTTATATACTAGGGCATGATCATTAAGGAGTTTTGCTTTATGTCTAGCTGCTAACGTCTATACCACAATTTTTTATTATTTATTACTTGTATTTTGTTTGTATTTACCTTTTAAAAGGTGCGCTCTCCTGTATTTTACAAATTATTTATTTCTCATTCCTTAAAGGGGAAGAGCAGCACCTAGAGATATTATGTCTCTTTTTACTTATAGAGATCAATGCAAAATTGATTTAGCTTTGAAACAAGATGAAGCACCATTATCAAACAGAGACAGCATTCATTGGAGGAAACATATATTTTTATTAGAGAAATGCATTATCAAAGAGATGAAAATTAAGCTAGAAATAGCCGCATTAGAGAAATATTGGGACAACCGGATTATACCAAGGGGCCTAAGATTGATGCTTCAATCAGCAGCTGATAAGGACGACATTGAATTTAATGTTGTCTGGGACCGCATTTTAGATCACTGCTCATTTGAACTCATCAGCCATATTATCTGTAAAAGGAAAAGAATGCTTACTAAATTAGACGAGGAAATAGGCAACTTGAAGGAGATTTTAACACCATATCTGGAACTTCCAGAATGTGTTCTATTAATGGAAAAAATAGAGAAAAAGCTGGATAAAAACTTTGAAGAAACCATTAGTATTAAGAGAAAGAAATTTGAGAGGGATCAACAAGATTTCCAGGACAATAGGGTAAGGAATTACCACAAAAAGGGACAGGCACGCAATACCCAATTCCCCACTTTTTATAAGAAGCGTATAGAACATGAAACTAGGGGTACACACAACCCTCATCAAAGAGATGGTGAATTTAAAAGGAATTATGATCATCATGAGATGCCTAGATCGAAACAATATAACCCTATCCCGAAGACTCCTAGAGAGAAAGGTTGGACTTTGGTGACTAACAAAAAACGGAGGAATTCATCTAGCTTCTATTCTAAAGCACCACAACCACAACAGAAAACCTTTCCCAGGGTAGAGTACATGTCCAATAGATTTGAAGCATTATCAAAAAAAGAAGATGACACATTTGATAAGCCTAACAATCACTCTAACAATATTGGGGGGAAAGATTTTTTAGGACCACGCCATTTATTCACGAATCCTCGTTTTCAAAACCAGAAACCGAAAGAACGATTAAAGAGACCACACAGAGGGGAAGTAGAGGAGGAAGAGGAATACAGAGAAGGAAAAAGAACAAAATGGTAGAACCAATGGGGATCTTTAATCTGTCTAAGACTGAACTGACACCAAACCAAATCAGACTTCTTAACAAAGGTCTGAAATACGCTCCCGCTACAAAATCTGATCCTTTTACTAATTTTTTGGATGTCCAGAAATTTATGAGGACTTTAAATTTGAAACGTTTTTTTTCAAATAATCCCTTTAATACCAATATTAAGAGACAAGATAACAATAATTTTTTCCTACATACACCTCTCCAACAGAAATCTAAATTCTGTCCGCCGAACCCTCCAAGCGCACATATGAGTGCATTTAGCATAGCGGTGTTGGAGGATTTAGAGAAAATTCCCAACAAAATTTCTAATAGGCACCACAACCTTACAGTGGAGGAAAGAAAAGCCTTAAAAGAATTGCGTGACAATAAGGACCTAGTGATCAAACCCGCAGATAAGGGTGGGGGGACAGTATTAATGGATGTAGAGTATTATGAAATGGAGTGCCTTAGACTATTAAAAGACACAAGTACCTATAAACCATTGAACAAAGATCCCAGCACTGAATTCCAAGCTGAACTTGCATCACTTTTGGATAGAGGGGAATACATGGGGATTCTGACTAAGAAAGAACACGACTTTGTTCACAATCTACATCCTAGGAGGGCAGTTTTTTACTTCCTTCCTAAGGTCCATAAGCACATGACGAGGCCACCAGGTAGACCCATTATTTCAGGGATTGGGTCTTTGACCTCGAATCTATCCCAATATATAGATGCATTGTTACAACCCGCAGTTAAAACCACTAGATCATACCTAAAGGACAGTAGTGAATTACTCCGCCTATTAGGAAATATAACCTGGAAAAAGAACTACTGGCTGGTGACCTGTGACGTAACATCGTTGTACACAGTCATTCAACACGAAATGGGATTAAAAGCAATTAGGAACATTCTGTACAGAGAATCAGAACTGCAAATGGAACAAGTCGAGTTTTTAATTGAGTGCATTAATTTTATTTTGACCCATAATTTTTTCTGGCATGATGATGAGATCTACCTACAAGTCACGGGAACCGCTATGGGGACCAGGTTCGCACCCAGTTATGCCAATATGTTCATGGCAGACTGGGAGGACATGAACGTATGGGGCGGCCATCCATGGGTGACGAACCTGGTCCTCTATAGGAGGTATATCGACGACTGCTTTTTCATTTGGGAAGGGGAGGAACTTGAACTCTCCGCGTTTTTGGATCACATGAACCAAAATGGATCCAATTTAGTTTTCACTTCTAAATATAGTGCCACTAGCGTAGATTTCTTAGATCTAGTCCTCTATGTGGAGGAAGGAATCTTAAAATCCAAAACCTTCTTCAAGATGGTTGACGTCAACAGTTTTATCCTAAGAACAAGCTGCCATCACCCACCATGGTTGACCAATGTCCCATATGGACAGTTTCAAAGAATAAAGAAAAATTGCACGGATCCCGTAACATGTGAACAACAGCTAGAACAAGTTAAGCAACAATTTATAGAAAAAGCCTATGAACCTGAACTTCTAGAGCTATCGCTTAATAGAGTGAAGGCTCTGGAGAGAACCACTCTTATAAACCCATCTAAGAAAGACAAGGAGAATCTACAGAATTTTAAGTGTCCCATTATTTTTAACTACAGTAGTCACGCACACCTTCTAAGGAGAACAATCAACAAGCACTGGCACTTTTTACATAAAGACCCTATTCTAGCCCCACTTTTACCTCAGAAACCAACAATTATTTTTAGGGGGGCACCCACGATTAGAAATCAGCTGGTGCATAGTTATAGGCAGACCAAACCTATAACTCATTTTTTGAATACGGAGAAAGGTTTTTTCAAGTGTGGGATCTGCAATGTATGCAAAACCACAGGTCCCCCATATAGAGGAATTTCTGCCTTTGAGTCCTCAGTTACCAAGAAAACGTATAGCATTAAAGAGTGTATTACGTGTCATTCCAAACAAGTGATATACCTTTTAAGTTGCCCGTGCGGACTACAATACGTAGGACAAACTAAGAGAATGTTAAAGACGAGAATCAACGAGCATATATACAATATAAAGAGGAAATTTGATAAACATTCTGTATCTAGGCACTTCATGGAACACCATGGGGGTGACCCAAGTGGTCTTACTTTCTGTGGAATACAAAGGGTCAATGTTCCATGGAGAGGGGGAGAACTAGCCAAGAGATTGATATATCAGGAAATGCTGTGGATTTTTAACTTGAAATCTCTGGCCCCTCTGGGCTTAAATGTGGACCTAGAACTTGTAAATATCTTGTAACTAACCTATATATAAGGCACATAGACCTGGAATCTTTTAACTTAAGGCGAGTCATTTTTGAATAATTGTCCATAAAGGGAATTCTATTTCATTCTGAGAAATTATTTCAAATTATTTCTGGTTTCCATTTTCTCATTTTAAAGACCCTTTCAATTTTTCCGGATAGAATTAGTAATGATTTATCACTATACGGAAAGTTGTGTTTTCCTTCATTTGCATATAGGTAATTTTATTACAATGGATATACTTTCTCCTGATCATTATTGTTCTTTAGGGTACAGAGACTTTGTTTTACTATTTGTACACCTCCGGAATAGCGATATAGGCATTAGATGTCACTACTTCATTTTTAGATTCAATACACCTTCATTAACAGTATTTTCGAAATTGATACTTTATTAGGTGTTTGCTTTTCCTCCTTTGATTTTATTTATGTATGCGCCTCTCTTTTTTCCATTAATGGATATATAAAAAGGAAGCCCAGTAATTACTATAAGTGCAGTAATGTCTAGAAGACTTAAATTCTCTACCTCATGTTTTATTTTATAATATATTTTATTGCTCTTGACATTATTACAATCTTCTGCACTATAATGTTTCCTCCGTAATGATTTTAGATGTGATTTAATATTTTCAATCAACATGAAGTACGTGTATGTTATTCACATTTCTAAATTGTTAAATAATGACAGGATACTGCTCATCCTCCACCTTGAATATGTTTTAGACTATTAATTGATCAGCAGTTTTTGACTAGCTGATCAAGAGAAAATGTATTTAAAGATGCTGTTCTTATCCGATACACTATCTTGACAAAGCCCGATGTAGAGGGCGAAACGCGTTGATGTGATATCGGGTGCAGAGGTCTGATGTTCATAGCCGGCTTACAATCGTCCACACACTGACGCTCCTATGCTGCAGGAGAGAACCCACCGTATCAGCGCTGAGATCGGGCGGGAATTTTGAAATCACTGAGTAGCAGCGGACGGTAAACGGCTACACAGCCTCTGATTTTACAAATGTGTTTTTCGTGATATATTGGAAACAATTATCACAACTTGCTCAAGTAAGGGTTCCTATTTGGGGGGAAGGGTATCTTGTGATCTAATAAAACGGTTTTACACTATGAAAGTTTTCTTTTGTATCTTTTAAAGGTAAAAGCTACAGTGTATCTCCCATCTCAACACAGGATTAACCCCTTCAAGACTCCCTTATAAGACTATATGGACTCTTAAACAAGTTTTTATATATTTCTAGTGCATAAATCTAGACCACTGTGGGATTTAAGTGTCTCTATCTATTTACTACTAAAATCACAGAGTTTTGGTTGATGATTTTTTTCTGCACATTGTTATAGGTTGCCTCATAGTACTCCCCTGTAAATGCCTACTATAGAAAGAATAAAATTAGGTGAGTGCTTTGAAAATAAATCACATGATAAACTTATCAGATAAAACCAGAAAAGGCTGTAATAACAACAAAAAAAAGGCAAGTATGAAAATGTACACATGTACTTAAATATGAACAATTGCACTGTTCTTAAATTCCTGCAATGATAAGAAGTTAATGTTGTTGCAAATACAACCACATAATTGCACAATTCAGTTTAACCTCTGTGAAACAAAAATAAACACTTATTATTATTCATAATGTGCCAAAAAAGTATGTAGTGCTGTACAATAGGTGGACTAACCGATAAATATTTGCAACAGGACGAACTGGGCGTACAGGAACAGAGGATTCTAAGGGCCTTGCTCAAACCAGCTTACATTCTAAATATCCAGGATTAAACAAATTGTAACCATTTAGTATAGTAACTCCCAGCAGTTGTACCAACCTGGAGATGAAGCAAGGCTTTTATATTCATATTGCAACAACTAGTAATTACATATGTACATTTTGAACACTGAAGAGGCCCATGGACATAAAGTCCAGAGGACACAATAAAATCCCTTGGGTTTGAAAAAATAAATAAATATATATATATATATATATATATATATATATATATAAAGGATAAAATCACAGTATGTTGAAGAACATAAGTATCAAATTAAAAAAAATCATGTAAGGTGTCACTATGGTGTCACAGGCCAATGAAGTTCTGGCAGAGTCCTGTGCCCTTTCATAGTTTCTAGTTGCCTGAGAGTGCATTTATTCTGTGAGTACTTATTCTGGATTTTGACCTTGGCCTATATGACTTTGAAGTATTCTGACTGTCTCCTGTAATGACCATGGCTTGTATCACCTTTTTGTTGCCTTTCTATATTCCTTGACCCAGGCTTGTTAGTAACTATTACTGTTACCATTTATAACATTACGCCTGGCCACCTCTAAGGACTGGTAAAACATGTATTTCCCCTACTGTCCTGATAGTAAGATATCTAAGATGCACTGACAGAAAAAGATTCTGACTAAAAACTAATCTATAAAAAAAACATATAAAATCAATAACATTCTGCACCAAGTAAGAACACATTGGAAACCCCATAGTATAGTCTTTATGTTGTTACATTTCACCCCTTGAGCAAGTAGTAGTGAAAGGGGTAGGTTATTCACCCTTACATGGTATAAACGTCTCTCCACATGTGGAAGTATAATGGCACAAAAACAATATCACTTTTTTTCTGACTTCCAAGCAAAATTATCCTTAATATGGTATACAGGTGTTTGCGCTAATTAATAAACCAAAATCATAGTGACTATGAGTAAAATTACTTTGAGATGTTAGGGAATTTTGGGGGTTTCTGCTTATATCTACACGTATTTTATTCTGACCTTCAATTCAGATGTTTTCTGTTAAACATACTCATAATACATAACAAAAGTTGCAAACAGCCTTTTCATATTGCCAAATCACACACATGATTTGCTGTACTAATCTGAGTAAACAATTTTGTTTTGATACTTTTGTCTATCCATCCATGCATGTTATATTCAGTTCTCTTAATCCTATTGTCTTGCATCATTTCCTTTGATCTGGTACAATTTGCACTAGTTTTAGATAGAAATGTTTATAGTTTTTTTTTATTATCTCATTAATTTTCATTGTCACACAAATCAATATGGTAAAATATTTCACAATTTAATTTAATAGATGTTCCCTAATATCTTCAGAATTACTCAAACTGTGTCATGTAGAATTTAATTAGTTTTTTTTTATTCTTTTGCTATTACAATTCATATGTATTTAATTACATTTAACAGTAATAATCTAGCAAATAGGTTTCATGTGCATTTATAATAATTTTTAAATACATTCATGAACTGTTATCATATGATTCTTAGATGCCCCTTTAAACATCAGTTTAGTGTCAAATAAAGCCTGTCCTTTCACACGAACACCTAAAGTCTTATTTACTATTGTTTCTCTGGCCAAGGATTAAAGGATTATATTAATTTTCTAGCCACTTTTTCATTATTTATCACTGTAACCACCTCAGCTGTTGTAGCTTTGAAACCTAACTTCAAAGCAGTTAAACCTTTTAGTGCTGGAGGGATAAGGCACATGGGAGGATTAAGGACCACATTTGCTAAATGATGCTATTCTGTATAAACCATTCTGGCTCAGGAATACCCTCTGAGCCTCTTGAAATAACTGGCATTCAAGATCTCTGGCATTCGGACTACACCATTGATTAAATTACTGTTTCTAGTAAATATCATTCAAATAGTATTAAACTGGGAATTTTTAAGTAAACAATTGCAAGAACTTGGATTTTATTTACTAATTGTAAAAACTTTCAGAAATACATTATAGAAGAATTTGAACAGGTGCAAAAAACATTGAGAGCAAATTTCCCTTTTGGAAAAAAAGTACATTTTAAAAGTTTACTTCTACTAACAGTTTTTTTTTTTAAATTGAAATTTTGTATTGTTTTTCGTAAAATAAAACATGTAAAACGGGGTACAGAAAAGAAAAGGGGGAAAGGGTACCATTGTGATGAAACAACCTAATGGCAAGACATATTTAATACCATGTGACATTGTCTCTAACACCTTTTATTTTTTAATTCATGAACCGTGGTAGTGGTCCCTCAACCTGGCCAGACAATGTAAACTTTCCAGAGCAGTGGAAACATGTATGTACCGTCTTAGACTGACTCTTTTAGCAATGGTTTAACAAAATGTATAACCTATTTACAAGGATTGGTCAGCTCAGTAAAACTTAAAATACATGGTATAGTGTACAAATCTACCCGTGCTTACCTATTGTGTGTGGGGTGTACCATCTGGCTCCATATTAATGAATGCATCTAAGGCCCTAGAGCCTCCAGTTTGTGTTGTGCAAGTTGGGAGGCTGTCTCCATTTATGGCAGTTCTAGAGGATATTTCTCCCTATAAGTCTGCCACAAGATGGTGGCCTCTTTCTGTGTAGACCCTGTTTGCCAATGGAGTGGTGCACACCTTTCATACTCCACATTTGTGGAGATTAAGTTGATCAAATTCCCTGTAGAGGGTGTCGTGGATGATCTCTGTTCTCGCTAACAGCATTGCCACCGCTACCAGTATAAGAAACGCTAGTTTGCAAATCGGTTTCGAGAGGCCCAGTGGCAGTATGTAGAACAGATAGGTTTCTATAGTTGGTGAGATCTGCGTACCTGTACTTACTTTTAACAATTCAATTTTAACAACTGCCAAAAAACACCCATGCTAAATAGTTTCTAAATTTTGTCCTGAGTTTAGAAATACCCAATGTTAACATGTTCTTAGCTTTTTGGGGGGGAAAGTTATAGGGCAATAAGTACAATAGCACTTTGCTATTTCCAAACCATTTTTTTTTTCAAAATTAAAACAAGTTACATTGTTAAACTGATATCTGTCAGGAATCCCTGAATAACCCTTTACGTGTACATATTTTTTAAAAGAAGACAACCTAAGGTATTAAACTCGGGATATTTTGACTTTTTTCATGCAACTATTTTTATCAGAAAGCACAAGAAAGCACGTTAGTGTAGTGAATGCAGAGTGTGTGTTAGTGTAGTGAATGCAGAGTGTGTGTCAGTATAGTAAATGCAGAGTTTATGCAGAGTGTGTGTTAGTGTGTAATGAATGCAGTATGTGTTAGTGTAGTGAATGCAGAGTATGTGTCAGTGTAATGAATGTAGTGTACTTGTTAGTGCAGTGAATGCAGAGTGTGTGTTAGTGTGTAGCGGATGCAGAGTGTGTGTTGTATTAGTGTATGCAGAGTGTGTGTTGTATTAGTGTATGCAGTGTGTGTGTTGTATTGGTGTATGCATTGTGTGTTGTATTGGTGTATGCAGTGTGTGTGTAAATGTGCAAACTCGGGGGGGGAGGGGCATTTTCCCATGAAATTTAATTAAATGTTATTCCCCCCTCCCTTACCTGTGTCCAGGGAGGGGGGGAGATTCCATTCCCTGGTGGTCCGGTGGCATGGTGGGGCCCCCGGCTCCCTGTTACCGCAGAGGGGGCCCAGCACACTGTATCTTCACATTCAGTTCATTTCTTCCAAAAAGTCTCAGGAGACCCGCGGGTCTTGCGAGAATTATTTGAAGAAATGAACTGAATGTGAAGACACAGTGTGCTGGGCCCCCTCTGCGGTAACGGGGACCTGCGGCTGCAAACATAGATCGTGATATTCACTATCTATGTGTGCAGAGAGGGAATATGGGGTCCCAGACTGCCAGAGCAGTCGGGGGCCTCCAGGACCGCCGTGCCCGTGACAACCATCATGGTTGTCACCCCCTGATGGCGGCCCTGACCATACGCTCTCAAAGGCAACATAACCAATCTGGCAAATTGAAAAAAAACTGAAAAATCAAGCCTAATACTTGACCCTGTTACTTTAAAAAACACTATAAAACCTGTACATGGGAGGTACTGTTATACTGTCATACTCGGGAGACTTCACTGAACAAAAATATTAGTGTTTTAAAATAGTAAAATGTATCACAACAATGATATCAGTGAAAAATGCAAAAAACTTCACTTTTACTGACAATATCATCGCTGTGATATGTTTTACTGTTTTGAAACACTAATATTTGTGTTCAGTGAAGTCTCCTGAGGAAAAAAGTAACCCCCCTTTACAGGTTTTAGGGTGTCTTGGAAAGTTACAGGGTTAAATATATTGCTAGCTGTGACAGATCCATCTGTCTAAGTACTATTTGCTGGTTCGTCTATTTTGTATACATTCATGGAATTACCTGCCCGTACGTCCCTGTTCGTTTATTTCAGTTATACCAAATAAAACTACTGAACGGACGGCCACCCAGAAGAGAAGTGTGCTGCTGATTAACCTATTGGCCTCAATTAGAACGTTGTGGTTAACCGCAGACACCTCTTCATTCGAACCGGATGCAGGGTGGTCGTCGTTCGTATGAACAGCGGTGTTAGACGAGGAACTTATGGAACTCCAAACGGACACTTTTTCTATCGAACACCGCTGAAACTACCGACCGCCCTTCTTATCTTCGGGCATACGAACGCAGGTCCATTCGGGACTTTTTATTGCACGAATGGACTTAACCCAGATAGCTATCCCATGGAGTAATTTGTATACCGAAAGAACAGTGTGAAAGACTTTGACTCCATGGCAATTGAACTGTGTGCATTGGGTCTGAGCGCTATTCGGTAGGAATGTGCGCTCAGATCTAGGCTATCTGGGGATACGTTATACGAATTAAATGCATTCGGTAGTTTTACATTCATGGATTTTTATGTGTTTTTATTATACCATATAAAATGGCGGTTTGCCTCTATCCATGGAGATAATTGGATTTCTTACCAATTATCTCCAGGATAGTGAGGAGGGGTTTACTGGCTACGGTACTTCAGTTGTCCCAGTCTTCCATCTGGTCCCCTAGGGGAGTGTCCACCAGGTGGGAGACCTGCATAAATACCGGGCAGGTAGCCCTCATTAAAGCAGATTCCTGTTTTACCCTCAAGACGGAGCTGTCATGCCTTAACTATGGTATCCTCTTACTTCCTGGTTCCACGGAGCCTAGCCACACCCCTTTATGACACGGTCTCCTTATTTAATCCGACCGCACCAGCTGATCGACGCTGGATTATTGAACTACGTTCCGTACTCACGAACCGGCTACAACATCGTTGTGGAAGCCCTCTGTTACCGGACCGGACTGGAAGACTTCAAGTTCCCTTCACCTCTCCTCATCCACGACTAAAGCTGAACTCTCTTCACTCCTGATAACCGCCTCTGAGGAGATCTCGGGATCCAGTGTTCTATGTGCCGGAAGCTAAGTAAAACCTCTGTGATAAGCGTTGCATCTCAAAGCTGTTATTTCCTGTCTCCAAGGTCCTTCGATAAAACAAACCAGTTACAGCTAACTTCAACTCACACTCTATATCAAGTTAGCTGCATCTGTCTTGCTTCAGTTAAATCCTATGGAACAGCTATTGCAACTTCTTATCACCTAATACTACTAAGAGACTCTTTCTGATTCAGTGTCTGCTAATTACTACCGTTTACTACTTAAGGCTACAGTGCCTGTAATTGTGGACTTCAGTTATCGTTTACTACTTAAAGATACAGTGCCTGTAATTGTGGACTTCAGTTATCATTTACTACTTAAAGCTACAGTGCCTGTAATTGTGGACTTCAGTTATCGTTTACTACTTAAAGCTACAGTGCCTGTAATTGTAGACTTCAGTTATCGTTTACTACTTAAAGCTACAGTGCCTGTAATTGTAGACTTCAGTTATCGTTTACTACTTAAAGCTACAATGCCTGTAATTGTGGACTTCAGTTATCGTTTACTACTTAAAGCTACAGTGCCTGTAATTGTGGACTTCAGTTATCGTTTACTACTTAAAGCTACAGTGCCTGTAATTGTGAACTTCAGTTATCGTTTACTAATTAAAGCTACAGTACCTGTAAATTGGACTTAAAGTCAATACCTTTTACTTTTTATAATACATATTCAAACTATAAGAAATCTGCAGTTGTGTTCCTTCATAACAAATGTTTAGACGTGACAGGAGCTTGGTCTCGGGGAGTATTATTTCGCCTGTTCTAGGAGAGAAGGAGTTCAGATGATTTTCTGTTTGGGAGTTTGGAGCATTCCCTTATACTCCGTTCGGGAGTTTGGCGGTCTACAGCAACAGCGCCTGTGTCTCTAAAGGGGGAAGATCAACTAAACGGCGGTTTCACTCTTTTGAAAAATCAAGCACTAAATCAAGCACAAAATCTTAACACTAGCAAATTAAATTATCTTTGTCCCCCAAATTGCAATCAATAAAATTATTTAATTATGTAAAAATCTTACATAAATATGCACGTAGAATTTAAATATATATATACATATTTATATATTTGAAGTCGTATTTTTATTTATATATATATATATATACAGGGAGTGCAGAATTATTAGGCAAGTTGTATTTTTGATGATTAATTTTATTATTGAACAACAACCATGTTCTCAATGAACCCAAAAAACTCATTAATATCAAAGCTGAATATTTTTGGAAGTAGTTTTTAGTTTGTTTTTAGTTATAGCTATTTTAGGGGGATATCTGTGTGTGCAGGTGTCACGATCCCGGGGAACCCAACACGCTAACACACACACAGACACACACACAGAAAGTGTGCTGTACCGGTCCTTAGAGTGGCCGGGCTAAGCACACAAAGAATAGTCAGGAGACAAGCCGAGTAAGGGGAACCAGAAAACAGAATAACGAGAAACAAGCCGAGGTCAAAGGGTAGGAGAAAGACACAAAGTCAGTATAACAAGCCAGAGAGTACGTAACCAGAAATCACACGTTCAGAATCAATACTATAAAGCAAAGACCACAACAGGGCACAGATAGACAGGAAAGGTAAGTATTTAAATCCTAGCCTGAATCCTGATTGGCTAACCACCAATCAGTATTAACAAACACACGTGGAGGATATCTATACCCCCCACTGTGTTTGTTGCACTGTAGCTTTAACGCCGGGTCACGTGCGTGACCCCGGCGCTTAGATAATAGTGCCGGCTCCCAGCGTGCAGCGTTAGACATGCTGCCGCTGGGAGGAGGAGAGGACGACGCGAGCGGCGTGTCAGGAGGAGAGGACGCCGCTCGCTTAACGGTAAGGGGAGAGGGGACCGCGGGCGGCGACGGACCGAGGGTGAGTGCTGCGAGAGGATTGCAGCCTCCCCTCACCGCTGCCCGCGGAGCCCTGACATAACCCCCCCCTCGAAGACCGCCCAGGGGGCGGGAAGCCGAAGGCTTCAAAGGAAACCGCGCATGAAAGGAGCGGATCAAGGAGGGGGCGTCCAAGTCAGAGACAGAAACCCACGACCGCTCCTCCGGGCCATAACCCTTCCAATCAACCAGATACTGCAACCGACCTCGAGAGAAACGAGAATCAAGGAGAGCAGCCACCTCATATACGTCACTAGAGACCGCGCGGAGGGCATCGGAACGCCTGAGAGAGCCAGAGAACCGATTACAGAGCAAGGGCTTCAAAAGGGAGGTGTGAAAGGTGTTAGGTATGCGCATGGAAGGGGGCAAGGCCAGGGAGTAGGATACAGGATTCACCCTACGCAACACCTTATAGGGACCAAGGAACTTGGGCGCGAACTTCATCGAGGGAACCCTAAGGCGGAGATTCCTAGAGGACAACCAAACCCTATCACCCGGAGCATAAGAAGGAGCCGCACACCTACGACGATCAGCAAACCTCTTTTGAGTAGCAGCAGCACGACAAAGAGCAGCATGGACCTGATCCCACATCTTCCGTAAGGAGGCGAGGTGCTCGTCCAAAGCGGGCATTCCCTTGTCGGAGAATACACCGGGAAGGACAGCGGGTTGGAACCCATAAGCCACCATAAAAGGACTTACGCCAGTAGAAGAATGAGACACAGTGTTCCTGGCAAACTCAGCCAGGGAAGGAGACGGGACCAGTTGTCCTGGTGTGCATTCGTGAAACAGCGTAAATACAACTCCACAGACTGATTTGCTCGTTCGGCAGCTCCATTAGATTGCGGATGATAGGAGGAAGTAAACGATAAGGAGACCCCCATCTCGGCACAAAAGCCTCTCCAAAACCGAGAGACAAACTGAGGGCCCCTGTCAGATACGATATCTTGTGGTATACCATGCAAGCGGAACACTTCTTTGGCAAACACCTGAGCCAACTGAACCGCAGAAGGTAGCTTCTTAAGCGGAATGAAGTGCGCCATTTTGGAGAACCTATCCGTTACAGTCAAAATTACTGTCTGCCCATCAGATGAAGGAAGATCCACAATAAAGTCCATGGATAAGTGTGTCCACGGTTTCTTGGGTACAGATAGGGGCATAAGGAGTCCCAGGGGTTTAACATTAGGGGACTTACACTGTGTACAGACACGGCAAGCCTGCACGTAATCTACCACGTCTTTTTTGAGTGAGGGCCACCAAAACTGTTGGAAAAGACCCTTGTAAGTCTTGGTAACCCCTGGATGACCAGCCGTTTTGGCTGTGTGAAATAAAGTCAACAACTTCTTTCTGTCTTTTACTTTCACGTACAGCTTACCAGTAGGGGTCTCAGAGGGTGCTTGGGGTTGGTATGACTTGATACCATCAAGAAAAAGAGACGAGATAACCAAACGGGTAGTAGCTATTATATTAGTTGTGGGTACAATGGGCTCAGGAGTGGAGGTAATAGAATCTACAGGTTCGTACTGGCGGGAGATGGCATCAGCCTTGACATTTCGATAACCAGGCCTGTATGTGATTATGTACTGAAAACGTGAGAGAAATAAAGACCATCTAGCCTGACGAGAGGATAACCTCTTAGCATCTGCGATATAGGATAGATTTTTATGATCGGTTATAACCAAAATCTTGTGTCTAGCTCCCTCTAACAAGTACCTCCATTCTTTAAATGCCATCACTATAGCTAATAATTCCCTGTTCCCAACGTCGTAATTCTTTTCAGACTCTGACAAGCGTTTTGAAAAGTAACCACAGGGAAGGAGGGGTTCGTCATACGATTGTCTTTGTGACAACACTGCTCCTATACCTGATTCAGAGGCGTCTACTTCCAGTACAAAGGGAAGGGAAGGATCAGGATGGTGTAACACAGGGGCAGTGGCAAATGCCTTTTTTAGAGTCTCGAAGGCCACAATAGCATTAGGATTCCAAACCCTGGGGTGTAAACCCTTTTTTGTCAGTTTAGTGATAGGGGAAATAATGGATGAGAAGTTTTTAACAAACTTTCTATAATAATTGGCAAACCCTATAAATCGCTGTATTGCCTTAAGTCCTTGGGGAAGGGGCCAGGACAGTATAGCTTCCAATTTTGAAGGATCCATGCTGAATCCTTGTTCAGAAATAACATAACCCAGGAATTGTACAGAGGTTTGGTCGAATAAGCATTTCTCTAATTTACAATAAAGACCATTCTGCAACAACCTTTTAAGCACCATCCTAACATGAGTATGATGTGTCTTCAAATCTGGAGAATATACAAGTATGTCATCTAAGTAGACTACAGCACAGACATGCAGTAGATCTCTAAGGACATCGTTTATGAGGTCCTGAAAAACGGCAGGAGCATTACACAATCCAAAAGGCATGACCAGATACTCGTAATGCCCACTACGCGTATTGAACGCCGTTTTCCATTCATCATTCTCCTTAATACGAACAAGGTTATAAGCCCCCCTGAGGTCTAGTTTAGTAAAATATCTAGAACCTTTGACACGATCAAACAATTCGGTAATGAGGGGAATCGGATAGGCATTTTTAATCGTTATATTGTTTAGGGCTCTGTAGTCTATACACGGTCTCAAATCGCCCTCCTTTTTTGCCACAAAAAAGAAACCAGCACCAGCAGGAGAGGAGGACCTTCTAATAAAACCTTTACTTAAGGCCTCTCGTATGTACTCCTCCATTACCTGGTTCTCTTTTTCAGAAAGAGGGTATACCTTACCCCTAGGCGGCATAGTACCAGGTAAGAGGTTTATGGCACAATCATATTCACGGTGAGGGGGTAGTTTATCTGCCTCCCTTTTTTCAAACACCTTAGCTAGGTCTGCATACACAGGAGGAACATAAACAGAAAGTGGCTTGGCTGTGGGTACATTAAGCAAGCCAACAGGACAAACACGAGTCATACATTCCCTTTGACAAGATTTCCCCCAGGAGAGAATCTCCAAACAACCCCAATCAATCATCGGATTGTGTTTAACCAACCAGGGAAAGCCCAAAACGACAGAGGCTGTAGGGGAGTTGATTATTTGAAAGGACAATCTTTCCTTGTGCAAGGCACCCACAGACATAACCAGTTCTTTGGTCTCATGGGTCACCAGAGGTTTCTCCAGTGGTCTACCGTCTATGTCCTCCACAGCCAAGGGAGTAACCTTTTGGATCAGAGTCAAAGATGCGGTTTTAGCAAAACTCTCATCCATAAGATTGTCAGCAGCCCCTGAATCTATCAAGGCTTTGGTAATCACGGTAGTATTACCAACAAAAAGGGTAACCGTAATAAACGGTCTAGTAATGGGGACGTGAGGGGTAAACGACATAACACCCGAGGTCGACCCCTCTTTAGGCCTTGGGTGCTGCAGTTTTCCCCGCAATTCAGGGCAGGTTCTTAGAAGATGTCCCCTTTTCCCACAGTAAAGGCATAACCCTTCCCTTCTTCGGTATGATTTTTCTACCTCAGTTAACCCAGTAACACCCAATTGCAAGGTTTCAGGGGGAGGTTGGCTAGAAGGGGGTAATGCCAGTAACGCAGTACTGGGTAAAGCAGGTAACATCTGTGTATACATACGCCTCTGACTACGTCTCTCTCTAATACGATTATCAATACGGATGATATAATCTATAAGATCATCCAGAAGGACAGGCAATTCCCTGGACGCTATTTCGTCCAGGATGTAAGCAGCCAAACCCTCCTGAAAGGCTGTAACGAGGGCATCATTATTCCAAACCACCTCAGCTGCTAGAGTGCGGAATTCGATAGTGTAATCCGCTACAGATCTGTTAACCTGTCGGACCCTAAGCAGAGCTTTGCCAGCAGAAGCAACCCTACCGGGTTGATCAAATGTGCGTTTGAATGCGGTCAAAAAGTCTGCAAAGGACATTGGGGAAGCATTCTCCCACATGGGATTAGCCCATGCTAAAGCTCTCCCTGACAAGTGGTTTATCAAAAAGGCAATTTTAGTTCTGTCAGTGGGATAGGAACGTGGATTCATTGCCAAATGGATGTCAATTTGATTGAGGAAACCACGACACAAAGCTGGGTCACCACTATAGCGCTGTGGCGGTGTCATATGGACTATATGAGCAGGAACGGGTACTGGAGTGGCAATGGGTTCGGACACAGCAGCAACCGCCTCCTGGACGGCAGGCTGCAGGTGTGCAGTACGAGCCAGTATGGTCTGCAAAGCTGGAGCAAACTGATCCATACGGTGGTCCAAGCCATCCATTCTAGCCTCCTGATTAACTAGGAGCTGTGGTATGTCAGCAGGTTCCATTATGGCCCTGTTGTAATGTCACGATCCCGGGGAACCCAACACGCTAACACACACACAGACACACACACAGAAAGTGTGCTGTACCGGTCCTTAGAGTGGCCGGGCTAAGCACACAAAGAATAGTCAGGAGACAAGCCGAGTAAGGGGAACCAGAAAACAGAATAACGAGAAACAAGCCGAGGTCAAAGGGTAGGAGAAAGACACAAAGTCAGTATAACAAGCCAGAGAGTACGTAACCAGAAATCACACGTTCAGAATCAATACTATAAAGCAAAGACCACAACAGGGCACAGATAGACAGGAAAGGTAAGTATTTAAATCCTAGCCTGAATCCTGATTGGCTAACCACCAATCAGTATTAACAAACACACGTGGAGGATATCTATACCCCCCACTGTGTTTGTTGCACTGTAGCTTTAACGCCGGGTCACGTGCGTGACCCCGGCGCTTAGATAATAGTGCCGGCTCCCAGCGTGCAGCGTTAGACATGCTGCCGCTGGGAGGAGGAGAGGACGACGCGAGCGGCGTGTCAGGAGGAGAGGACGCCGCTCGCTTAACGGTAAGGGGAGAGGGGACCGCGGGCGGCGACGGACCGAGGGTGAGTGCTGCGAGAGGATTGCAGCCTCCCCTCACCGCTGCCCGCGGAGCCCTGACAGCAGGTGACTATTACTGTGCATAATTATTAGGCAACTTAACAAAAAACAAATATATACCCATTTCAATTATTTATTTTTACCAGTGAAACCAATTTAACATCTCAACATTCACAAATATACATTTCTTACATTCAAAAACATAACAAAAACAAATCAGTGACCAATATAGCCACCTTTCTTTGCAAGGACACTCAAAAGCCTGCCATCCATGGATTCTGTCAGTGTTTTGATCTGTTCACCATCAACATTGCGTGCAGCAGCAACCACAGCCTCCCAGACACTGTTCAGAGAGGTGTACTGTTTTCCCTCTTTGTAAATCTCACATTTGATGATGGACCACAGGTTCTCAATGGGTTTCAGATCAGGTGAACAAGGAGGCCATGTCATTAGATTTTCTTCTTTTATACCCTTTCTTGCCAGCCACGCTGTGGAGTACTTGGACGCGTGTGATGGAGCATTGTCCTGCATGAAAATCATGTTTTTCTTGAAGGATGCAGACTTCTTCCTGTACCACTGCTTGAAGAAGGTGTCTTCCAGAAACTGGGAGTTGAGCTTGACTCCATCCTCAACCCGAAAAGGCCCCACAAGCTCATCTTTGATGATACCAGCCCAAACCAGTACTCCACCTCCACCTTGCTGGCGTCTGAGTCGGACTGGAGCTCTCTGCCCTTTACCAATCCATCCATCTGGCCCATCAAGACTCACTCTCATTTCATCAGTCCATAAAACCTTAGAAAAATCAGTCTTGAGATATTTCTTGGCCCAGTCTTGACGTTTCAGCTTGTGTGTCTTGTTCAGTGGTGGTCGTCTTTCAGCCTTTCTTACCTTGGCCATGTCTCTGAGTATTGCACACCTTGTGTTTTTGGGCACTCCAGTGATGTTGCAGCTCTGAAATATGGCCAAACTGGTGGCAAGTGGCATCTTGGCAGCTGCACGCTTGACTTTTCTCAGTTCATGGGCAGTTATTTTGTGCCTTGGTTTCTTTTTGACTTTTCTGAGCCTGTCAAGTCCTTCTTTTGACCCATTTTGCCAAAGGAAAGGAAGTTGCCTAATAATTATGCACACCTGATATAGGGTGTTGATGTCATTACACCACACCCCTTCTCATTACAGAGATGCACATCACCTAATATGCTTAATTGGTAGTAGGCTTTCGAGCCTATACAGCTTGGAGTAAGACAACATGCATAAAGAGGATGATGTGGTCAAAATACTCATTTGCCTAATAATTCTGCACACAGTGTATATATATATTAATATCAAAATACTATTAGAATAAAATGTTTATATATATATATATATATATATATATATATATATATATATATATATATATATATATACATATATAAAGTTGTGATGCTTGTGCACTCCTGGAGTATGGTTTCAATGCCCGGTGCTGGTCAGGCACAAAACATAGAATAACTAGAAAAGACTGCACTCTAAGGACTTCTTAAGGGTTATAATAAAATATAACTTTTAATTTTTATCATTAAAAATCATCGACGTTTCAGCCCCAGTACATGGGCTTTCATCAGGATGGCAATAAAACATCAATGATTTTTTAATGGTATAAATTAAAAGTTCTATTTTATTAGAACCCTTAAGAAGTCCTTAGAATGCGGGCTTTTCTAGTTAATATAAATAAATATATATATATATACACATTTGTGCTCAGGACAATAAAGCCGTATGTGTATTGGTACCTTATCATACATGTAGAGGTATATAAAATTCGGTTGAGGTGTGCCGAAACCGACGTATTGGTAGACCTGTAAATAAAGTGGGCAAAAGATGTATGCCAAAATAATTTATTCAATCAACAACAACTTATTACAACATAATATCATAATGCTAAGTGTTGGAATGCCTGTCTAATTTATTTCTCGGGTTGTGGAATGTACCTACAGTATGCTGTAGATTTCCACCGCCCTAATGACTTAATAATATGGGTAGGGATGTTCTTGTAGGAGGCTGCTGAGGGTGCCCCAATCCTAACTGAATGTCCAGAGTAGTGTGAGGGGTTGAGGCCTAGTCTCATCGACATGATTCTAACGTAATGCATGAATTTGCTTGTAGTGAGGATGGTGCCTTGTAAGTTAAGTAACGGGTGATTTGTTGGTGCCTGCAAGTTATTCAGATAGGCATCTAAAGTCTTTAATGGACACCATCTATTAAATGTGGGGTAATGGGGAATTGTAATGGTTTGCCCAGGTTGGCTTGTCGTGATATGTAGTAGTGAGAGTAAATAGTGGTCTTTATATTTGATTATATGGGCAACTTTGATACAGGACCTTAAATCGGTAGTATTTATAGTAGTGAATTCCCTGGCCTAAGGAACCCGTAAAAAGCTAAATATATCACGACTTTTAAGGTCTGATTGTTCTTGGGTACAAATGGTGAGTTATCCAAAAGGTCTGAGAGTGACCTAAATAAGCTCCCATTAATAGGTAATCTTTGTGGTGTTTGTGTCTCACTGCACCTCTGGATTCCTTTTAATAAGGTCTTGATTTGGTAGGATGACATGTAGGTGTGTTGGTTTGGAAATAGGGTCAGCATGTGGTATTGTAACCCTGTGAGGTAAAGTTTGATTGTGAGTGAGGTGCTGAAAGATTAATAATCAGTCTCTTTTGTAAAGAGTGTTTCCCAGTTACAGTGCCTATCGGGTTATGCCAATTAGAAAAGGGGTGTGTGGAAATGGGGCCTATGATGAACCCTTGATTCAGTTCCTGCATTAACAGTGAGTCAACTGAACCTGGGTCATTCACAGCTGACTGTAGGTTTTTACTTTCAGTGACATCGGTAGGTAACTCTATGATACCCGTGTGGAAGCCCTCAGAAAACCCTGAAACGAAGAAGTCAGTGAACTGTGGAGAAGGGTGAGTTGCTAAAAGTTGAGACAATTGAATGACATTATGTGAATTACTGTTTGGAATGCAGTTTATTAGGGCACATTGTCTTGGAATGAGCTGGTAAACATAGGGACAGTAACAGACTACAGGCACTAAACCCGAAGGTCCCTGCATTAAAATTATTACAAATCTGAGATTTGCCAAGGATTACAATAGGCCTGCCAAGCTTATCCTTTATAACCTTCTCAGGCCTTGCTGGCAACCCGGGGTTTTGCTGGACTGCGACTGAGGTGTCAGCGGGACAGAGATTAGTACTGTGGGAGGTTGAAGAACATAAAGCACAAGCTAGTGTCCTGAGGCCAGTGATATGAATGCAAAACAACTCTGTATCCAGTTTACTCCAGTTAACAACAGTATCAAACTGGGCCAAAGTTGCTGCGCCTTAGCTGAAAATGACCTATGATAAACATAGAAAGCATATCCGCCATATTTGTGCCCCGAGTCAACCAGCTTGTGCATGTATGTATCCAATTCATCTCTCCTCTGAGGCAAATTAGTACATACTACGTCTCTATAGATCCCAAACACCAGTACAAACTCGTTTTTTTACTGAGTCTGGGATCTCTGGCTTTGAGGACTACCGATAGGTCCCCATAAGCGTAGGTCTTATTTTCCACTATATCCTGGGCAGCAATAAGGAGCGATATCAGATTCACATTCTTACCCCCCAGGATATTTTTACGTATCTGAGGAGGCACCATATGGGCAGGTGTGATCATCAGTGTATCTATCTGTGATACAGATGCCACAACATTACCCTGTAGAATCACTGTAGCTGCCGCTAGGGACGTAGCATTGGATAATGGTGGGTTAGTTGCCAAATGGCCCAATTCTAATTTATCGATCTCTGATCTGGCCCATGGAAGGAGAGAGTTCATCATGGTCCGTAAGTCGGGCATGTTGATGTTACCACTAGACCCGTCCCCTGCTTCAGAGTTATCAGTGTTCATTTGCATCAAACTGAACAACTAGATGAGGCCCTACTAATGCCAAGTGGCTCAAAAGGCTCTATCTATGCGTTGGACTGAGGGCCTATAACACGAAACGTAGTGGTGGGATGTTGGCCTCTCTGTGATGTTTAAAAGAAAATAGAATTTGTCCGTGACCGGTGAGGCCCTTTTATGTAACTTGCGAGGCAGCTAGCTATGCGTTGGACCGATGGCCGAATGCCTCCGAGTATAAGGATGGGAGTTGGCCTTGTGGGACCACTAGTATAAGGCGTAGAAGGCCTGTAGAAAGCTAAATATGGCTCCTGTTTCCCTGATAGCCAGTAATTCATGTCTCAAAATAACTGAGAGAAAGCAAAACGGGGAGATTTAAATATATGTCACAGGGGAACGTACCTGTAAGACTAGATTTGTATTCGTAAGACCAGTAATTGTAGGTTCGAAGGTTAGCGATGCACCTAAAGTACGTGGAAGGGAGAATTATCTCTGAGAAAATTAACCTTAACCACCCCCTGTATCTCAAAGGAGTAATGGCCTACCTGGTTTGTACAGGATCAATATGAGATTTGAATTCTCAGAAACGCCTATGAGTTGTAGTGTCGGATATTTTGGGAAATCAGTATGCCAATGATAGTCTATAAACACCGTAAGAAGACATACTGTAAGACATCTGTATTAACGACAGAGAAGTGACAACATGTAATATGACTTATGCTCCTACCCCTATGGTGACTCCAAGACTTGTCGTTATCAGTACAAAATACTGCTTTGTAAGCCAGTCCCATGCTTCCCCTAGAAACTAGCTTGAAAACCGTGATGTTAGAATTATCACCCTAGTTCTACCAGTGTAGCCACCGTGATGTTTATACTTATATTTTAACAATATACAAGTACATGTGGCCCCTCGGTATTGCTAGAGGATTGTATATTAGTAAATAATACGATATCTTGGGGAGAATCTATTAATGGTGAGTACACTTGGTAGGAAGGGAAAGGGGAGTATGTAACCATCACCAATATGATAAACCATTTAATGTCAAAACTCCTCATCTATATCAGCGGCTTTTAAATGTTGTAACGTGAGTGCGTGCCAATTGTGATAAAACGTATTGTTATCGTACAGACTCCCTGTGTGCACCGTGGGTGAAGGGGTTAACGTAAGTGAGCGGTTTGCATAGGACACGAAAACGCCGGTATGCGGCAGTAACAGGGTATTAACATTGTACCCAGCAAAAATATTTAGCCATATGTTTGCCCCCCCAGAAGTACAGAAGGTGGTTTGCCTAGGAAGATTCAGTGTGTGTACAATGGGTGAAGGGGTTAACCTAAGTGAGCAGTTTGCCTGAAGTTCACATGCCGGTATGCGGCAAGCATGAAAAGGGGAATCTTCCCCGCCATGACCCTACGTTCGGGAGGGTATCAAAGCGTTTGTGGCTGGGGGAGAGGGGGGGTGCCCCCTTGTAATAGCACCATTGTGGTGCTGTTGCACTCACTGTACTGCTGCAGGCAAACTCCGTCGGATAGCTAGGCGTTCTTGCTGGACTGGACCCGTGTCTCTCCACTCTATGTTTACCCGGAAGTAATGTCACACTCAGAACGGAATGATGCCTAGGAGGAGTCTAGTGCCGATGGTGAGTATATATATCAGCACTAGCCCCATCCCACAATTTCAGGCTCCTCCTTTACATATATATATATTTATTTATATTTATATATATAATAATTAATAATAAATAAATAATTAATTAAAAATAAATAATACAATGTAAAAATAATTGTAAAAATTATATATATATATATATATATATATATATATATATATAAAAAATTTGAATTTTCTTAATTATTTTTACATTTTTTTAATTTATTTTTAATTATTTAATATACAATATATATACCGTATATACTCGAGTATAAGCCGACCCGAATATAAGCCGAGGCCCCTAATTTTACCCCAAAAAACTGGGAAAACTTATTGACTCGAGTATAAGACTAGGGTGGGAAATGCAGCAGCTGCTGGTAAATTTCTAAATAAAATTAGATCCTTAAAAAATTATATTAATTGAATATTTATTTACAGTGTGTGTATATAATGAATGCAGTGTGTGTATGAGAATGCAGTGTGTGTGTATGAGAATGCAGTGTGTGTGTATGAGAATGTAGTGTGTGTATGAGTGCAGTGTGTATATGAGTGCAGTGTGTATAGGAATGCAGTGTGTGTATATGAATGCAGTGTGTGTGTATGAGAATGCTGTGTGTATGAGTGCAGTGTGTGTGTATGAGAATGCTGTGTATGAGTGCAGTGTGTGTATGAGTGCAGTGTGTGTATGAGTGCAGTGTGTGTATGAGTGCAGTGTGTGTGTATGAGTGCAGTGTGTGTGTATGAATGCTGTGTGTGTATGAGAATGCTGTGTGTATGAGTGCAGTGTGTGTGTATGAGTGCAGTGTGTGTGTGTATGAGTGCAGTGTGTGTATGAGTGCAGCGTGTGTATGAATGCAGCGTGTGTATGAATGCAGCGTGTGTATGAATGCAGCGTGTGTATGAATGCAGTGTGTGTGTATGAATGCAGCGTGTGTGTATGAATGCTGTGTGTATGAGTGCAGTGTGTGTGTATGAATGCAGTGTGTGTGTATGAATGCAGTGTGTGTATGAATGCAGTGTGTGTATGTGTGTGTGTAATGCAGAGTGTGATGCAGAGCCTTGGTGGGGGG